>NW_026718115.1:0-13694 GCF_029784015.1 Lycium ferocissimum
CACAAAAAGGACGACTCACTTTAGGAGAAAATGGCATCGTATCGCTGACGTAGCCCCAAATTCCTTCGCTTAGTCACTTATCTAGAATATTTCCGCTATAGACAACGTATTATTCAAGATTTTAGAGTCTTCATAGACACGGTTCAGATCGGATATTTATTATGTTAGCCTTGTTAGCAATATTGTTCGATTTATTTTTGTTTAAGCCGTGTTGGCTATGTTCGAATATTTGATTGTCTAAGTATTTTCGCATTATGATTTCGGTCGAGACTTTTAGTTAATCGGCATGTGTTAGTTTTATTTTATAAGTCGGATTATATGTTTTGGTATCACATGTTGATTGCCGACATTGGTTCGCTCGGTCACATGCGGTCGGGCACGGGTGCCGTGTTACGTCCGAGCCCGAGGTTCGGGGCGTGACGAATGCTTGTGAACGAAGCTTTTGAAGAGAGAAGAAGAGATTGACTTGCAGCCTTTTGACGCCGAGAGGAGCGTGAAGGGTTCGTGGTTTATTGTGATGCTTCGGGAGTTAGTCTCGGATGTGTCTTAATACGGCATGGTAAGTTTGTAGCTTATGCGTCTCGTCGGCTCCAAGGTTCGCGAAAAAGAATTATCGACTCATGACCTAGAGTTAGCATTTGTAATTTTTGCACTTAAGATATGGCGTCATTATTTGTATGGAGTGCATATTTATATTTTCATAGATCATAAAAGCACAAGTATATCTTCAAGCAAAAGGAGAGTGACCTTAGGCGAAGAGATGGCTCGGAGTGGCAGGATTATGATGTGGATATTCTCTATCATCGTCGGAAGCGAATGTTGTAAGTGATGCTCTTAGTCGGCGCTCCATGGGGAGTTTAGCTCACGTTGATGTAGATAAGAGAGTTATGACCAAGGAACTTCACCGTTTGGCTAGTCTTGGAGTTCGACTTTTAGACTCCGAGGATGGCAGCGTGGTTGTTCAGAATAGAGCCCTTTCCTCATTAGTGGTTGAAGTCAAGGAGAAACAGTTTAGTGATCCCTACTTGTTGCGAGAGAGGGGATTCACGAAGCATAAGACGACGGCTTTTGAACAAGGGGGAGATGATGGTACCTTGAGTGTACCGGGCGATTATGTGTTTCGGATGTAGATGGGCTCGGAAGCGAATCATGTCGAAGCTCACAACTCCGGGTATTCCATTCACCTGAGGTTCCACTAAGATGTACCATGATCTTAAGGAGATTTATTGGTGGAATGATATGAAGAAGAATGTAGCGATTTTGTAGCTAAGTGTCCGAATTGTCGGCAAGTGAAAGTCGAACACCGAGGCACAGGTGGCTTGGCTCGGGATATCGATATTCTGCAAAGAAAATAGAAAATGATCAATATGGACTTTGTATCAGGTCACCTCGTTCGGCTAGAGACATGACTCTATTTGGGTGATCGTTGACGGAGCTTACTAAGTCACCTCACTTTTTACCGGTCCAAGACCACGGATTCGGCAAAAGATTATGAAAAGATTATGCTAGTCAGTATGTTAATGAAATTGTCAGATTGCATGGGACCCCAGTGTCCACTATTTCAGATCGTGGTGCTCAGTTTACGGCGAACTTCTAGAAATCCTTTCAGAAAGGATTGGGTACCAAGGTGGACCTCGGCGCGGCTTTTCATCGCGGAACGGATAGCCGGGCGAGAGCGTACTATTCAGACTCTGGAGGATATATTGAGAGCATGCGTCTTGGATTTCAAAGGTAATTGGGATGATCACTTGCCTCTCATCGAGTTTTCCTATAATAACATTTATCATGCTAGCATTGGGATGGCACCGTTTGAAGCTCTGTATGGGCAAAGGTGTAGATCACCAATTGGTTGGTTCGAAGTTGGTGAAGCGGAGTTGTTAGGACCATATTTGGTTTATCAAGATATGGAGAAAGTCAAGTTAATATAGGAGCGTTTGAAAACGGCTCAGAGTCGCCGGTAAGTCTTATACGGATGTGAGGCGAAGGGACTTAGAATTTTCGATTGATGATTGGGTTTTCCTTAAAGTCTACCCATGAAGGGTGTTATGAGATTTGGCAAGAAAGGGAAGCTCAGTCCCAGATATAGAGACCTTACAGAATTCTACGAAAGGTCGGTCCAGTAGCTTATGAACTTGAGTTGCCACAAGATTTGGCTGTTGTGCATCCCGTGTTTCATGTGTCCATATTGAGGAAGTGTGTAGGAGACCCGTCGTTGGTTGTTCCTGCTGATACTATAACAGTTAAGGATGGGTTGACTTATGAGGAGATCCCCGTAGCCATTCTTGACCATCAGGTTCCCAAGTTGAGAACTAAGGAAGTAGCCTCGGGAAAGTCCGTGGAGGAGCCGGAAGGTTGAGGAAGCTACGTGGGAAGCCGAGAGGATATGAAATCCAGTACCCATTTTTGTTTGAATATGACGAGAGAACTCTCAAGGTAACTTTCCATAACCCATGTCATGTTATGTCTCATGTTTCACGCTCATGTCATGTATCCGGTAGCTCTGTTTCATGTCACTTTGTACGTTCGGATATTTCGAGGTAGTCGTGGAATGTTGAGGGCAAGGTCTGATACGAAAATTTTGCCTAAATGGAAGAAATGGTATGTTCTAGTATATTGAGGGTTTTGAAGTAAAACAAAAGTTGAAAGTGAAGTTCGGGAAGTCTAGTTCCCAACGCAACAAGCAGCACCTCAATCAGACATCGGGGTAAGGAGATATGAACATTACAATTTTGAGGGGCAAGCCAAGAAAACGGTCTGCGCGAACGCGCCAGCGAGTGGCGCAAACGCGCAGAAGGCCAAAGGGCAGATACAGCGCGAACGTGCCCCCACGTAGTGCGAACGCGCTGAACAAAAATTTGAGAATCATGTTCGGAATGAAGGTTGTGCTATAAGAAGGTAATAGCAACCTATACGTGACATTTGGAGACCATATGAGGTGAATTGGTTCATATGACGCTTACTAAGAAGTTCTCGTTACTTGCTCGCCAAGTGGGGCCCACACGTCGGAGCGTTATAAAAGACATATGAATAGACGTATGAGTGGTACATGGAAGGTTGAGAAAGTCCTAAGAAGGACCCATAAGCCAAAAATGAGTGTAAGCCCTCCAAAAGGACGATTTAAGGGAACGTTTCCGGATGATCGACTTGGAGGGGCAAAAACGGCATTATAAGTTTGGAATTTGGGAACACCCCTAGAAATAAAAGTTGTAGATAATTGCAAGAGCTTTCCAACCATAGGTCGTGGGCCCTCACACGATATCGGGATCAAAAGTTATGACCATTTTACTGAACGAAGGTCCGGCAGAAAAAAAAAAGGTTCGCGCGAACGCGTAGGACCGACCACTTTTCCGGACGGTTCGGGCAGATTCAAACACGTTATAAAAAGGGGTAAACCCCCTTATTTTCAGGCCAAACACCCCTAAATACTCTCCAAAATCTGGAGAGTTTCCCCAACCTTTCCAAACCAAATTTTAGCCCAAACCGGTATAATTTCCCAATTCCGGTCGGATAGCGGATAGTTTATTTGCGAGAATCGTATAACGACGTGTGGTGGCCTAAATTTAGCATGGAAAAGTGGATATTGAGCAATATTAAAGGGATAAAGGTATGAATTTCTTTCTATTTGTATTAATACCGATTTATTTACGAAGGAAGTGTGATTAAATGATTGTATACTGAGTTAAATAGTTATGAAAGTTGGAAAACGGCGTGGGGCGGTTTTATGAGATATTTTGGAGATGGAAACATTATAATTGATGTTGGTATTGTTGTTGTTGATGTTGGTTTGGGCCGAGCCATATTCTCGGGACGGTGTATTTACGGGGGAGATCTTGTCGTCGAAATTCGGGAGAATATAAGTGAATTTATTTGAAAAATTGAGACAAGTGAATAACAATGGATTAAATGATTGTGTGAATTCTTTTGTATGTAGATTAACAAGTTTGGACAAATAAGCATAGCTAGTCGGTCGCGGCACAGGTATGTAAGGCTTACCCTTTCTTTCTCTTGGCATGTCCTAGATGTGATAGGTTATGATTGGAACCTCGGAGATGATTCTACTCTTAGAAATCCGAGCTTAAATTTGGTCCTTTTTCATTCAATGGAATTGAATTAGATACTTTATGTTTTGTTGGAAAAATAACTTAAACATCTTTAACTTTCACAAATGGAACCAAACTACTTTAAGACCTTCACTGGTGGTTCCATAAAGCTTAACGTCCGTAATTTCCGTACGCCACCTCGACGTGATCCGAGGTGGGCCCACAATTCCCGAGACCTAACTGTATTGCTCTATTTGGCCGATTTTCGTACAATAATTAAGGGTAAACTTTTGGCTGTCATTCCGAGTTTGTTATGATTCGTATGTATTCTCCGGTATAAGTATCCGGAAAGTGTTTTTCGATACAAGTGTTTTGCTTTGACCATTTGATATAAATATTCCGATATAAGTATTTTGATATAAGCATTCGACGTAAGTATTTTGATATAAGTATGATCGACATTAGCATTCGACATGAATATTCCGATATAAGTATTGGTAAAAGTATTTTGATTTGGATATGTAATCGATATAAGGATCCGATGTGAGTAATCCGTTATGAATAATTTGCTACGAACATTCGATAGGAATATCTTCGTAACTCGATGTTTTGGTTGTCGGACGACGGGGAGTATGATTGTTCTATTGAGTCTTCGAATGTTGGTAAGTGTGTGTGTGTGCTTGTGTGCATATGGTTTCGGATATGTGTGCATATGGTTTCGATTTCGGTATGTGTGTATGTGTATATGTGTATGTGCATGTGTATGTGTGATATTGACCGCGGATACTTGGCCGCGGTATGTGTGATATTGACCATTGGATATTGACCTTATTGGATACTTGGCCGCGGTATGTGTGACCGACCGGATACTTGGCCGCGGTATGTGTGCTATGGATACTTGGCCGCGGTATGTGTGCATGGACATTGGATTCTTGACCGCGGTATGTGTGATATTGACCGTTGGGTATTTGGCCGCGGTATGTGTGTGATATTGATATGGATACATATGATGTATTCATGGATGGGCCGCACGTTTCGGGTATTTGGCCGCGGTATGTGTATATGTGATATGTGATAATATGATGATATGATCTTATTTGCCGAGTCCCTCACTAGAGGGCCGGGACACGATATGTGTGCATATGATATGTGATTTTGACAGTCTGGATTATGATCAGTCGGTTTATGTCAACTTATATGATATGTTTGATTTTCCGTATATATGAGAAAGAAATGTTTTTCAAAAGAAAGCGAAGCATTTTGGTATTCTGATTATCATATTTATTCACTACTCGACTTCGGTTACGATTTTGTTTTACGTACTTTCATGTCTTGCATACTCGGTACATATTCCGTACCGACCCCCTTTCTTCTGGGCTGCGTTTCATGCCGCGCAGGTACTCCCGGATGATTAGCGACCATTACGAGAAGATGTTCTAGTGGGTTGGCGGCTCGAGCTTGCTCTGGAGTGTTGCCGAGTCGAGTTTGTATGATATGCTTTACGGATGGATGTTAGAGACTTTGCAGACAGCGTCGTGGGTGTTGGTTGTCAGTCTGTAAGCGGCTCCGTCAGCCGATATGTCGGTCTGTGTTATGTATTGAGTTTTGTATGGTTATAGATTTGTTCGGTTTGGGAGCTACGAAAGAGTATTTCTGAAGAAAAAAAAATTTACTATGTATTTTATCTTATTTGATTTAAAAAGTTTGGCGTGACTTTGTATGCGGTAAGAGTCTGAGGGTTCGCTCGGCCCTAAGTAAGGGTCGGGTGCCCATCACACCCTAATAAGGTTAGGGTGTGACAAAGTGGTATCAGAGCAGTTCGTCCTAGGGGTTGTCTGCAAAGTCGTGTCCGGTAGAGTCCTGTTTATGGTGTGAAGCGCGCCACATTTATAAACAGGAGGCTACGGGGCATCTAGGGATTGTTGACCTTCTTTCTGTCATAGATCGTGCGATAGAGCCAAGACATAGGAAAATAAAATTCCATATGTAAGCCTTACATACGACGGAAGAAGGCAAGCGACGACTGGAAAGGCCATAAGAGTACGTCTGGATATATTTGTTCTGTTACCTGAAACAGAAAATTACGGATGGGCGGGATGTGATGTATAGCCGTATGCTTGTAAGGTATTGTGGTATTTCTTTGCGTACGATTTTGAATAATAAGAATTTGTGAAGGTGATATGGAAGACCGAAAAGGGCAAAACGGTTATTGTACAAGAAGGGACGTGTTACGAATATGTCCGGAATACGTAAAACCTTGATTTGCTCAGTATTATGTAGTAAAGGACATACGAGGAAGTGGATGTGATTATACCAGCATTAAGGCAACAAATTCCACCAAGGTTTCGAGGTTAAGCGTGCTCAGGTGGGAGCAATTTCAGGATGGGTGACCCCCTTGGGAAGTATGCAAGAAATTTCAAAGATTTAGTTGTGAGAGACAAATGAAAAATTAGAATAGCCCAAGTGAAATTAGGATATACGAGATGGTTGGAGGCCATAAAAGGCCACGTAGCACGCGACAGGCCAGACTAGAAAAGAGACAGAAAGTACGCTACAGCTTTGGAATTAGGACAGGCTTGAACGACGTTTGGAGGTATTGTGTGGGCTAGTTGATAATAACTGTGTATATACACGCGAATGCGTATGATGCCTCATTTGTGGTTGTATTAGTGGACACGTATGTCCTAACGACCGGCGCTACGGTAAACAAGACCTCGGTCGAGTAAAGGATACCGAAATAGTGGTGGTAAAAAAATAAATGGTGCAAGTGATAGAAGATGAGCCGCTATTTTCGTTACAGGCCAAGGATAGGAAAGTCTTGATACTCTGATGTTTGAAAAAGAAAGTGAGTGAGTGGATGGTAAAGAAAGAGGTCAAAGTGTTAGAAAAAGGTGAAGAGTAAGGGAACCTCGGTAAGTGAAACCCCAAACGAAACTATCGGTAAAGTACGAGACTATTTGGGGTAAGAACTCAAGGATAGGCACGTGAAAAGAATAAAGTGTGGTAATATAGAGCGGGAGAAGAATATGTGAGACTCGAGAACCGATTTCAATAAGTGGGCTTAAAGTAATAGTATTATGACAAGGGATGTGAAACGAGCAAACGAATGATTAAGTCTTGTGATGACATAGACACAAAGGGAAAGAAAGATTTACGGTAAAAAGTTTTCGATACATTATGCGCCGAGTCGAGAGACGAGGTACTCGAGGACCGTTGACGGATAAGAATCTCCCTTATAAAAGGGGGAGAGACCATAATATATTAGAAAGGAATCACAACATCTTCAAATGTTAAGAAAGGGAATTTATTAGCTCGGGGCCGGAGTTTGAAACATATCGACGTATCGAAGAATATATGAAAGGAGTAGAATGAATTGATAATGAAGGCATGAGAATGGACATGGAAGGAAGAATAACTATAAAGGAACCCCCACCCGAAGTGCTACAAGGCCCCATAAGATCAGTTGAACATTCGAGGACGAATGTTCTAAAGGGGGGGAGGATGTTATAGCCCGTACTTTGTACGTTCGGATATTTCGAGGTAGTCGTGGAATGTTGAGGGCAAGGTCTGATACGAAAATTTTGCCTAAATGGAAGAAATGGTATGTTCTAGTATATTGAGGGTTTTGAAGTAAAACAAAAGTTGAAAGTGAAGTTCGGGAAGTCTAGTTCCCAACGCAACAAGCAAACACCTCAATCGGACATCGGGGTAAGGAGATATGAACATTACAATTTTGAGGGGCAAGCCAAGAAATGGTGCAACGCGCGAACGCGCCAGCGAGTGGCGCAAACGCGCAGAAGGCCAAAGGGCAGATACAGCGCGAACGTGCCCCCACGTAGTGCGAACGCGCTGAACAAAAATTTGAGAATCATGTTCGGAATGAAGGTTGTGCTATAAGAAGGTAATAGCAACCTATACGTGACATTTGGAGACCATATGAGGTGAATTGGTTCATATGACGCTTACTAAGAAGTTCTCGTTACTTGCTCGCCAAGTGGGGCCCACACGTCGGAGCGTTATAAAAGACATATGAATAGACGTATGAGTGGTACATGGAAGGTTGAGAAAGTCCTAAGAAGGACCCATAAGCCAAAAATGAGTGTAAGCCCTCCAAAAGGACGATTTAAGGGAACGTTTCCGGATGATCTGACTTGGAGGGGCAAAAACGGCATTATAAGTTTGGAATTTGGGAACACCCCTAGAAATAAAAGTTGTAGATAATTGCAAGAGCTTTCCAACCATAGGTCGTGGGCCCTCACACGATATCGGGATCAAAAGTTATGACCATTTTACTGAACGAAGGTCCAGGCAGAAAAAAAAGGTTCAGCGCGAACGCGCCAGAAGGAAGCGCGAACGCGCTGACCACTTTTCCAGACGGTTCTGGCAGATTCAAACACGTTATAAAAAGGGGTAAACCCCCTTATTTTCAGGCCAAACACCCCTAAATACTCTCCAAAATCTGGAGAGTTTTCCCCAACCCTTCCAAACCAAATTTTAGCCCAAACCAGGTATAATTTCCCAATTCCAGTCCGGATAGCGGATAGTTTTCGCTGCAGAATCGTATAACGACGTGTGGTGGCCTAAATTTAGCATGGAAAAGTGGATATTGAGCAATATTAAAGGGATAAAGGTATGAATTTCTTTCTATTTGTATTAATACCGATTTATTTACGAAGGAAGTGTGATTAAATGATTGTATACTGAGTTAAATAGTTATGAAAGTTGGAAAACAGCGTGGGGCGGTTTTATGAGATATTTTGGAGATGGAAACATTATAATTGATGTTGGTATTGTTGTTGTTGATGTTGGTTTGGGCCGAGCCATATTCTCGGGACGGTGTATTTACAGGGGAGATCTTTGTCGAAATTTCGGTAGAATATAAGTGAATTTATTTGAAAAATTGAGACAAGTGAATAACAAGGGATTAAATGATTGTGTGAATTCTTTTGTATGTAGATTAACAAGTTTGGACAAATAAGCATAGCTAGTCGGTCGCGGCACATGTATGTAAGGCTTACCCTTTCTTTCTCTTGGCATGTCCTAGATGTGATAGGTTATGATTGGAACCTCGGAGATGATTCTACTCTTAGAAATCCGAGCTTAAATTTGGTCCTTTTTCATTCAATGGAATTGAATTAGATACTTTATGTTTTGTTGGAAAATAACTTAAACATCTTTAACTTTCACAAATGGAACCAAACTACTTTAAGACCTTCACAGGTGGTTCCATAAAGCTTAACGTCCGTAATTTCCGTACGCCACCTCGACGTGATCCGAGGTGGGCCCACAATTCCCGAGACCTAACTGTATTGCTCTATTTGGCCGATTTTCGTACAATAATTAAGGGTAAACTTTTGGCTATCATTCCGAGTTTGTTATGATTCGTATGTATTCTACGGTATAAGTATCTGGAAATTCATTTGGATATACAAGTGTTTTGCTTTGACCATTCGGATATAAATATTCCGATATAAGTATTTTGGCCATAAATTGCATATATTTAGCCATTGTTGCCTCACATTTTAATACTTTTTAATTGTCTTTTGAGTATATAAGCATTGATTGAATAAAAGTGGAAAAAAAAAAAGAAGGAGACCGACGTAAGTATTATTTTGATATAAGTATTTCGACATTAGCATGGCAGCAAAGAAGACGACATGAATATTCCGATATAAGTATTTTGGTAAAAGTATTTTGATTTGGATATGTAATCTACGATATAAGGATAGCCCTTGATGTGAGTAATTGGTTATGAATAATTTGCTACGAACATTCGATAGGAATATCTTAGGGCTTTGATAACTGAAAGTTGACGATGTCTTTGGTTGTCGTTTGACGATCACTAATTGGGGAGTATGATTGTTCTATAAGAATGAGTCTTCGATTTAATGTTGGATATAGTGTGTGTGTGCGTTCTTGTCGGGACCATAGGATATGTGTGCATATGGTTTCGGAGTTACAATTTCGGTATGTGTGTATGTGTATATGTGTATGTGCATTTTTGTGTATAATGTGATATTTCTTTTTTGATAATTAGCATTAGTTTAATTTGATATAGACTATATTACTTGTACGACCACGTATACTTGCGTGTGAGTATGTGTGATATTGACCATTGATATGTGATATTCGGACGGTATGTGTGTATGGATATGTGTTGTGCCGCGGTATGTGTGATATTGACATTGGATACTTGGCCGCGGTATGTGTGCTATGGACCGTGGCCGGATTGTGACCGCGGTATGTGTGATATGTGTGACCGCCGGGTATTTGGCCGCGGTATATGTATATATGATGTGTGCCGTGGGTATTTGGCCGCGGTATGTGTATATGTGATATGTGATAATATGATGATATGATCTTATTTGCCGAGTCCCTCACTAGAGGGCCGGGACACGATATGTGTGCATATGATATGTGATTTTGACAGTCTGGATTATGATCAGTCGGTTAATGTCAGCTTATATGATATGTTTGATTTTCCGTATATATGAGAAAGAAATGTTTTTCAAAAGAAAGCGAAGCATTTTGGTATTCTGATTATCATATTTGTTTTCTGTACTCCTGACTTCGGTTACGATTTCGTTTTCTGTACTTTCTGCTTTGCATACTCAGTACATATTCCGTACTGACCCCCTTTCTTCGGGGGCTGCGTTTCATGCCGCGCAGGTACTCCCAGATGATTAGCAGCCATTACAGAAGATGTTCCAGTTTGGGTTGGCAGCTCCACTTGCTCTCCGGAGTGTTGCCGAGTCGAGTTTGTATGATATGCTTTACGGATGGATGTTAGAGACTTTGCGGACAGCGTCGTGGGTGTTGGTTGTCGTCCGTAAGCGTGGCTCCGTACCGATATGTCGGTCCGTGTTATGTATTGAGTTTGTATGGTTATAGATTTGTTCGGTTTAGGAGCTACGAAGAAAAAAAAAAAGAGTATTTTATCGAAGAAAAAAAATTTACTATGTATTTTATCTTATTTGATTTAAAAAGTTTGGCGTGACTTTGTATGCAATTTGGGAAAACCTCCTTGATGAAAGTTGTAGAGCTTTTTAATACCTTTCCAACGGTATATTATGGTGGTCAAACGGACATCTGTGCAAAGAGTTATGGCCATTTTACTGAAGAGACGCAGTGTAGTCCATACGGAATACGGACCGTATTTCAAAATACGGCCCGTCTTTCAAAATACGGCCAGTATTCTGCTGGGCGTAAAATGTAATTTTCCAGAATAGTACATATACGTCCATATCAGTTCAAATCATTATTTTTCATTCCTTCAAGCCCTAGCACGACCTCCTACCCTCATCCATCATCAAGAACACCAAGGTAAGCCTACTCTAATTATTCCAAGTAAATTCTAATATATATCCTTGTAATCTAAATAAGACATCATCATTCCTAAAACTAGGGTTTTCAAGAAAACCCATTTCAAGGTTCAAGAATTCAAGATTTTAGAAATCTTCTTCAAAGTTAAAGTCTTTAATTCAAGTTTGGAGCATTACCAGGTATATAGAGTTGCTATCTACGTGTGGGAATATCATTGTTCTTCCCCACGCCTCCTAATCCATAAAGTATGAAACTTTACAAAATTAGGGTTTTCTATACCATGCTCATGACAACCCTAGGTCCATGTCCGTGATTATATTATATATGAATTGCTATTATTCTATCATTGTATTCTTAATAACTCCATATGATTATTGAGAAGCAGTCCGTAATCCATGAAAATCCATATCTTGTATTCCATGGGTTCTTGCATGCATGCTTTTAACTAAAAATTATTATTTCATGAATATTCTACATCTCTACAAGTTTTCATGCAACTATATTATATAATTATTTTCATGCTATGATACAAGATACATACATGCTAAATACAAGCTATTTCTTGAAACCATGTTTACAAGGTATTTCATGAAACCATATTTACAAGCTATTTCATGAAACCATATTTACAAGTTATTTCGTGAAATCATGATTACACGTCAAGTACAAGTTAATTCATGAAAATCATGGGCTTCTTAGCCAACTATATCATGTTCATATTTTTGGGAGTTGCACGAATTACCAAGAAGGCTCAGATAGCCTGAAACTACGTAGCCACCGTAGGACAACGATCGCTCCGCCCAGTTAGGACGATACCTTAATTTTACACTGAATGGATCCATCGTGCACGTTACCACCTTATACCCCGGCAAGGTATAGGGGCTCGCTGGTCCGGCGAGGTACCAGACTCCACGTACCCACGTGGTGATATCACATGGTCGGTTTATGAAATGCTCTCCCTATTTATCATGTTTTACTTATGTTATATATATATATATGTATCTATGCTTATGTTCATGTCCAGGTTTTCGCTCTTTTTCAGTTCTTATCATGTTATTCCATATCCCATGTTATTTCTTTCAGTTGTTTTACATACCAGTACATTCAATGTGCCGACGTCCCCTTTAATTCCGGCTGCGCATTTCGCGATGCGCAGTACGGATTTACAGACGACGCCTCTCCGCTCCAGGGATGCGCACGTACCGGCTTATTGGTAAGTTTCATTCTCATTCGGGGTTTAGACATTGTCTTTCTTTAATTAGTTTTGCATGTAAAGGTATGTTGGGGGCCTTGTTCCAGCAAGTATGTTACGTGTTTCAGACCCATGTTAGAGGTTTCATAGACAAGACAAGTGTCATGCTAGACTTCCAGAGTTGGTTAGCCCAATTGGCTCATTTATGATGTGTCCGCATTCATGACTTAACCAAGTACTTATTTTTAATATTATGACTTATTATGTTTTACAAAAGCTCATCATGCACTTCACGTTATATTTCCGCTCATGTATGCCTCATGATGATTCAGCTGGGAAGAAGCCACGTGGTTCGCTTCTGTCACATGGGGCAAATGTGCACCGGAGTGCCGTGTTACGCCCATGCCATGGTTCGGGGCGTGACAATATGTTTCTATATTTTGGGCTATTTTTCGTAATGTAAGTTTTGGGCTATTTTTTTGCAATATAAGTGACCAACTTGTATTTTTCTGAAATTTTCCCTTTTTAATTCTAGATTCGCCTAGGTTTACTTTAAACATTTAAATTTAAATTAGTAATGTGCATGAATAGATTAAGTATTCTCAGTGCCTTATATATTATACAATCTATACAAGTAATTCCTTAAAAGAATACAGCTGGAATTTCTGAGGAACGTACGAATATAGCGGCTTGCTCAGCTCTCTGTAGACAAACCAAGACAAAATTTACGTACATCTTTCACCAATATAGCACTACCTGCTCGAGTCCGCGACTTTTTTAATATGGAAAAAAAAAACTAACACACACAAAAAAAAAAATACATAACTAGATTTGTGCACAGATTCTGTGCGTGAAAGGCTACTTTTTAAAAAAAAAAAAAAAAAAAACCTATCAAAATCACGTTTTTTTCATACTTTGGGCAAAGATTAGTCATGTTTCAAAACTCCAAAATATCAATATTTTATATAGGACTTAATATCTTTTTTTGCGTACAATAATGTCGGCTCATTACATCAAGTATAACTGAACGTTTGGATCGTCGTTTTAGGGGTTCTAAAGTGCCCCGAAGTAAGTTTTGTTTGTTTGGAAACTTATCTTCTTTAAGTGTTTTATTATTTGTCAAATAAATGTCAAATAAA
>NW_026718116.1:0-13955 GCF_029784015.1 Lycium ferocissimum
CATATATCTATATATCAAAACAACATACCAAAGAGCCGGCAGCCTCCAAATCAATGGAGCGCACCGACCGCCGCCGAGAGGAGATCCTCGGTCCGGACCATCCGTCGGCTACCCGATTACGGGCTTGAACACAAAGGTCCACAAGAAGGGATGTCGGCACGTGATGTACGAGTATGTAAGGCATGAATAATATCATAATAAGAGACATGAAATATAACATAAAGTAAAGAGATAAACAGACATCCAATTGCCTCGTAAGGCGGATACCATCTTTGCAGCACCTGTAGTTTCTGTACGTTGAGACTCGTTAGGTATTAGCTATTCAATTGTAGACATCGGAGTATTGTCGAGAAGATGCAAGATCATAGGTGTTCGTGTTACGATTATAAGAGTTCGAATTCGCGTAACGGGTTATAGGAGGATTGGAAGACCAGTGAACTAAGGGATTAAGCTTCCGAGGCTTTGAAGGAAAGCTGGGCAAGGTTTGGTACGAAAATTTTGGTCTAAATGGAAGAAAGAATATGTTTTAGTATATTAAGAGTTTTGAAGTGAAACAAAAGTCTAAAGTGAAGTTCGGGAAGTCTAGTTTCCAACGCAACTGTGACACCTCGAAATTTTTCCGTACTTGAGTGACGAGTAGAACGATGAAGAACTTGAGTATATGATGTGTTGTTAAGTTGGGAATGGCCATTCATGAATTTTGTGGAAATAATAAAGTTGCGAAGATTTCCCGGCCCGGTGGTCGTATAGTGCACAATACGGCCGTAAAGTGATTTACGGACCGTATAGTGCGATCGTCCTCTGCGGTCAAAAATCTCAACTTTCTATTTTCTTAAGCTTAAATACGTGCATGGAGGACGGACCGTAAACTAGTATACGGTCCGTAAAACCGTGGTTTACGACCCGCATGTCACCCGACGACCGTTCATTAAAAATCGCCTTTTGTGATTAATATAAGGGACCCTTTTTCATTCTCATTTCATTTCCACACTTCAAGAAATCTCTAGAGAGTTCCAAACATTTCATCCATGAGAAATCCATAGAAACCAAGGATCAACAATAAGAAATCAAGAGGGTCAAGTGAAGGAAACCCATTAAAAGTCATCCTCATCAAGAAATCCCAAGAGAGATAAACTAGGGTTTTGGTGCTAAGGGTGAATCACCACTCCAAGATTGTTCCTCTATTATTTAAGGTAAGTTTCATGACCTTTACATGATATTTGAAGTATTTATAAGTCGAGACTCATGAATTGTAGAATTGCATAACAAATGGGTCATCAATGGATGAATAATGTCATTATTGGTTAGTAGTTGGCTCGAGTCATGGAAACGAATATGTTGATGATATAAATGTGTTATAAATGACCTAGAGAACATGAAATGAGTGTTGGATATGAAAGAATACGACGATGGATTTTTAGTCATGATTATGGGAAATTGAGGTGAATTACGAAATGCGAATCATATGAATGAATGATGATTGTTGTTAATCATATTGTGATGATTATTATGAATGTTGGGAGTTGATATGGAATATGGCGGAAAGTAGTATAAACAAAGGAAGCGCTGCCCAAATTTCTATAGCTTTAGTAAGTATGTTTTTACGATGACATAGCTAATGTCGATATGAATTCCATTGAAGGTATAGACAAGCGCATTAAGGAGAACGAACAAGCGATAGAGTAGCTAAGCGACAAAGGTATGTGAGGCTAATCCCTTTCCTTCTAAGGCATGAGTCCTATGGCATGAATTTCTCTTTTACTACAAATGTTCCATCTCCAAGAAAGTTAAGAGTCCTCTCTCATGAATAGCTATACGAGATAAGAAATATAAGATGAATACGAAAATGATGATAGCAAGTTAAAGTCTAGAAATGCTATAGTCTATGATATGATGCCTCTAAGAAGCTAATGATGACATTTATGTAATTTAATGATATTGATCATTGTGCACACTCACCTTATGCTTGTTCCTTCAAGGTGAGGCGAATACGTAAGAGTGCTCATAATGACATCGGGGTCCACGACCTTACGTCACCCCGATAAAGTATGAATAGTTAAGAGTCCCCTATGCATGTATTGTGATAAGTATATGATGTCAAGCATACCATGATGAGTTATGATAAGCATACTATGATAAGCATGTTATGATAAGCATGATGTAATGAGTATATGATGATATCACACCGTGCCTATATGGCCGGGCAGTCACCGCCAAGGCGGGCATTGTACACACACCATGGCCAAATGGCATGGCGTACACCACTAGTGGGCGGCATGAGATAATATCCGGACGCACGATGCCCGGACACGAGCTATTGATGATGCTAATGATATTGATTATTACACCGCACCTATATGGTCGGGCGGTTATTACAGATTATGTATATATGATATGATGATGAGTACAAAGGTAAGTCGGTATGCATGATCATCCTTATGATTCGATCGATTCTGATTGCTCCTTGTTTTATGCCTCCTCGGTTTATTGATGCTTCATTATTGTTTATGCTTCACATACTCGGCACAATATTCGTACCGACGTCCTTTCTTCGGACATTTCGTGTTCATGCCCTTGTGTAGACAGGGAGGTGGCCCAGACTCATAGGAGCTAGCAGTTGATTTGAGAGCACTCCATATTCCGGAAGTGCCACAGATTTCTCTTTTGGTATATATATATATATATATATATATATATATATATATATATATATATATATATATATATATATCGTATATTCATGTTTTTTGGGCATGACGGGGTCTGTCCCGTCCGGATGTCTAGTATTCCAAGAGAGCTCGTAGATACGCAATGTGGGTAGTCCGGTCCCATGGCTTTTATGTATATGCATGTATATATTATTTTGGATAGCGAAGGGCTTATGTTTATAAAAGCAAATGTATTTCGTAAAATTCCAGTTTTACATGATTATGAGCATATAGTATGAATAATAGCAGATAAGCAGGTAAGTGAGTGGTGTTCGGTGGTTAAATCGTCGTGACCCTAAATCTTACTAGGGTGTGATGGGCACCTCGACCCGTATTCGAGCCGAGCGAACCCGCGGACTCTTATCATAAGCATAACCTACGAGGCTCTTAGTCAATAACAAATGACAATTCTGACAAAGGATTTTAGAAATACGCTTTCTCGTTATTCTCAAATCAGACAAAATTTTAAATACATGGAGCTTATTACATAACACAGAACGACATATCGGCGGTTGGAGCCGAATACAAAACTGACATTCTGAACCCACGACTCTGTCTGCAAAGTCTCTAACAGATAACCAGAACATATAGCATACACACTTTGACTCGGCAAAGACTCCAGGAGCAAAAGGAGCTTGCCAATGCCGCCGGAACATCTTCTATCGTCTTCTAGTCATCGGGTGTACTGCGCGGCATGAAACGCGGCCCCCCCCCCTAAAGAATGGGGGGGTATTTACGGAATATGTACTTGAGTATGTAAAGCATAAAATACGATAAACGAGAATCATACCGAACAGAGGATCGAACATAAATGCAATGGCGGAGTATCGAAATGCTTACTCATAAAACATAGGCAAATGCATAAAAGAAAATATGCCATAGCGGGGCCCCATTATGGGACTCGGTAAACGAATGAAAGTGGTCGCCCCCGACATCGGCGCCACAACATATCGGAACATATCGGGAATGTGCACATATCATAGCATATAAGATGGCCATATCATATCATATCATATCAGTGTACATGGCATGACATACTCCACAACCCATGTACATGTATACGCCCCCGTATCGAGGCACGGCGAACAATGCGGTGGAAGACGCTTGATAACATATCCGGCCCGGGCTCGTTGAAGGAAGCATTGAGGCATCCACGAGTGGAGTAGTGAGAAACTAAATGCAATATAAAATGTACAACATATACGAGAGATCGGACGGAATAATCAAACGACATATCATGAAAAAGGGTCCGGACGGCATAGCACATACCTTTTAACGAGCGGGGAGGATTCTTATCAAAATAGAACTTCAGGGATTATTTGTACATATCAAAATATAAACCATATACAGAAACTCGATAGCATAACTCAGATAACAAATCATACGAAGAAAATTGAACGATGATCAAAATGTATGACTTTCGGATGTCACGACGGATTATGTCAAAAGTAGTCCTTATAAAATCGCTCCCATCTGTCAGAATATATTGTGAGACTCTTTAAAATAATTAAAACGGCTGTCATAAAGTAGTTAGAAAAGTAGCCAAGAATTTTCCTTTGCATTCTACTCAAAAACGAGTCAAATACAATAATACAGAAAAATTCGGGAATAGTGGGCCCACCTCGGGTCAAATGAGGCGGCGTACACATAATACGTACTTTAGTGTTCACAATATCACTTATAAGAGTTTTAAGATGTCCGGATTCAATTTGCGCAAAATCTAGATGTTTAAACAATTTTTCCAACTGTTTACAAATTATTTAATTCAATTTTACTGAATGGAAAAGGGGTAAATTTGGACGTAGATTCCAAAGAGTAGAGTCGTCCCCGAGATCCGAATCCAAACCTATTACATCTAGGACATGCCAAGAGAAGGAAGGGTGGAGCCTTACATACCTTTCTTGCCCTTTACGCTTGCCAAAGTTCAAATCCCGTTTCGTCCAAAACCTACAAATGGTCACATTTACCAATTACTATTCATGAGGCTCAAAATTCTAACCTTAGTTTACTACTTGTCTACCGAAATTTCGGCAGCATCTCCCCTATAAATATGACACCCGAGAATTTAACTCGGCTCAAATGTCAACAACAACAACCACAAGAACATCAATAATTGACTAGAATCACATACTAACATGGATAGTCATGTTTATACATAAAGCGGCAACTTCCACACTAACTTCACATTTCCAATCCAACATCAATGTTCTCATACTCATTTACTCATCAAGATCATTCTAACATTATTTGGAGACATTACATATGATTATTCATATTATTCGCAAAATATACAAACTTTCCACCGAAACCATAACTCATCCAAAACTTCCATTCTTCGACAAACAAATTCATAACACGTTATCGTCTTCCAACTTCATAAACAACACTCATAACTAACGCCTAAACCATCCATTTTCATAATTACATCACAACTATGTTAGAATACATACTTTCCTATAACACATATATGAAATTCTAATGCCAAACTTAACTCGTTAAACCTCCATTTACATTGTAAAGATCGCAACAACGCAACTAACATGTTAAACAAAATAGATTCATCATTAGTTCATCATATATATATATATATATATATATATATATATATATATATATATATATATATATATATATATATATATATATATATATATATACGGCCAACATGAATTTTCCAACTCCATCCCATTTTCGTTCAACTTTCACTTCCAATGCAAATTCCACAATGACCACAACTATAATACAACATAAAATTCAACTCATCCTAACTACACAACTTTGCATGTATTCGGCCACATGCACACATGCACTCCTACTTTGCAAACTTCCATATTTCTATATATTCTACTCATTTCTATATACTACAACACAAACAAACCTTCATAACATAAATAGAAGGGGTGAATTCTTACCTTTTTCCTTCCAACTTCTTCACTCCCCTCAAGTGTTGAATTGAAGAAACAAGAACTCAATCTTCCGAAACAACTACGCCAAGTTGTAAAGGGACCTTGAATTAGTAGGAATACAACAAGAAAATAATTTTTGGATCAAAATTCTTGGCCTTCAATTTTCTTGGCCTTGACCGAATCCTACTTCTTCTTTTTCTCTTCTTTCTTTTGTTGTTCCCTTCCTCAAATGTCTTGAAACTTCTATGTGTTGATGACAACTTAATACATTTATCACATGGGAAAATTGCTTGGGCTTGGGTCCTCTTTCATGGGCCATGGCCGGCCACTCTACCTATTGGGCCTTGCTTGTTCTTTTTTTTTTTTTGTTATTTTCCAAGCCCAATTATTTTGTCCATATTTTGGTAATTCATGAACCCATTTTTTCAACATTCCAATTTTGCCCTTAGTCTCCTCCAATATTTCCGCACCTAAATTCTTTTTCATGATCAACTTATGAGCCAAACAATATCAATTCATTACATTGTCCCTAACTTGTCTCAAAAATCCCAAGGTGACCAAATGTTATATCCCGCCTTTTTGCATAATCGGAAAATTCGAAATAATTGTGATTTATGAGAAAGAAGGCCATGTTTGAATTTTTCTTAGTAGGTGTGTGATGGATATGGGAGCTTGAATGCGGAAACAATGGAGAAGGCCTAAGGGCAAAATTGGAATTTTGGAAATTTATTTCGAGAATTTTGAAATGAGAATTTTAGTTCATTGGGCCAAATAAATGAAAAGAAAAATTGGGCCCAATACTTAAGGGGTGGCCGGCCATGAAGGCCAAGCCCATGGAAATTTTAATTTATTTGGCATGTGATTAATTATATAAGGGAGCTAAAGTTCAAGAAACTTCAAGAAAAATAAAGGAAAAATCAAGAAGAAAGAGAGAGGCCATTCGGCCTAGAGAGAAAAAGAAAGAAAAGAAAAGAAGAAAAAAAAAATTCTTGGAGCTTGGTCTTGATTTCCAAAGCTTGGTTCTTCTTGAATTAGTAATAAGCTTAAGGTGCTCTACAAGTTGGTATAATTTTCAAGTCAAGGGAGTGCTTGTTTTGGCAAGGAGAAGCTATTGGAAAAGGTAAGAATTTCATGTTTTCTTTCATGTTATGGAAGGTTTATGGATGTTAGAATAAGTGGAATGGTATGGAAATCATGGAATTGTGTTTGTGTGTTAGCCGTGCATGTGTGTGAGTGTGTTGTAGCCGTGGAACATGGTAGTTGTATGAAGGAAAATTGTTAAACTTGTTAGCATGTTGATTATGTTGTTATGGTCTTATGAAATAAATGAGAAGTATGAAGAATTTATGTGTTGTGAATTGTGGTGTGTGAAGCGTGTGTATGTGTGTATATATAGCCGTGTGCATGGTTGTGTATTGAAGATGTGTTGAATTTTATGTTGTGTTTTAGTTGTAATTATGATGGAATTCATATTGGAAATGAAAGTTGAATGAATTCGACGGAAGTTGGAAAAAATTAAGGGTTGGCCGTGACCTATGGAAGAATTGAAATGAAAATGAATTGTCTTGCTTGATATGTTAGTTGTGTCGTTATGATTCTTATGACCTCAATAAAGGTTTAATGGTTTGAGTTGGTATTGATTTGAAAGTATGAAGTCGAAGTGAGAATTATCGCATTATGTCGGAAAGTAGGCATATTGTGTTGATTGTTGTTGTTGTTGGCTTGTTGTTGGTTAGTTTAAGCCGAGTTGAATCTCGGGGGTGTCACATTTATAGGAGGTCTTTTAGCTGAATTTCGGTGGCCAAGTACTTAACCAAAGTTGAAATGTTAACTTGCATGAATAGTAACTAGTAAAGATGACCATTTGCAGATTTCTGACGAAACGGGAATTGAAATTGGACGAGCGTAAGGCACAACCAAGGTATGTAAAGTCTTGCCCTTCATTCTTTGGCATGTTCTAAGTGTAACAGGCTTGAATGCGAGCCTCGAGCACGATTCTGCTTCTCGCAATCCGAGATTGAAATTAGCTCAAAACCATTCAGTAAGATTGAATTGTTCCTTTACCTTTTGCCGGCAAAATTGCCTATATGTGCATAACTTCCACAAATGGAGTCGGAATACTCTAAGATGGTTATGGACGACTCCCTATGGCTTATTATCCATAATTTATGTACGCTACTATGGTTGGGTCCGAGGTGGGCCCACAAAGCCCTGATAGTTCTTGTAAGGCATAAACGATTCGTTCGTCCGATCTTCTTAATTAGTTCATGACTATCGATCTGCTATCATATGATAATTGTAATGATCGTCTTTATGAGTTTCGTAATTTAGTATAACATCTGAAACGATTCTGGACACTCTGTTCTGACATAATCTGTCGTGCCATCTCAAATGACACGTACGCGTATCTGTTATTACTATGGTCCGATAATTCTGATTTGGATCGATCTTCGAACTATTTCGGTTTCATTAAGTCCGTATGTCGGTCCGTATGCATATGGTTTCTCATGGATCCGTTCGTGGATGCCTCAATGCTTCCTTCACCGCGCCCGGCCGTGTTCGTGATTCGTGCACTTTCACCGCATTGTTCACCGCGTCCCTCGGATGTGCGGGCGGGATCCGTCTCGTATCCGATTATGATCCGATTACGTGATATTATGGGGATGGCGGCCGTGATGGCATTTGGTCCGATACGTACGTCCACCGCGTCCCGTACTACGAGGGGGGTTCGTTACCGCGTCCCTTATTAAAGGGCCGGGATCCGATTTATGATGTGTATGTCCGTATATGCTTATGACTCGCATGCATGATCCGAAACTCGATTTGGATAAGGATCCGTCCGTCACATTTCGTACGTCCGATCCGGATTTCCGATTCTTTCCGTCATACGAGTTCCGATTTGCCCCGAGAGTCCGATTCCGCGTTCCCCTTCGAGTATCTCCGATCCGTATTGTGCCTCGCCGCCCGCACCCCCAACCGACGTATTATGATTCGTCCCCGTACGCTCCGTAAGTCCGACCCGCCCATGAACCCGATTCTATCCGTTACGGTTTTACGTATTCGATTTCGATTATGATTATGTATGTTACATTTCCGCTTACATACTCGGCACACCTTCGCACCGACCTCCCGTTCTTCGGGGGCCGTGTTACATGCCCACGGTACGTACCGCGCCGCATGGTACGCCGCCGCTTAGGATATCGGTCTCTGCCGGCTTGGAGAGCTCCCTTTGATCCGGAGCGATACTTTTGGTATATATCTTCTCGTTGTCCGTTTGTTCGTATATATGATCATTTGGGTACGACGGGGCCCCGTCCCGTCTTCTCGATCTCGTTTCCGTATGTTAGAGGCCGTCAGAGACATGATTGTGGGTTGTGGGTTGTCACCGTCCGGTAGGTGAGTACGACATATGCGGTCCGAGTATTTACATTTATTATGATAGCCCTAACGCGCTCGTACGTGTTTGAGTATGTATATATATATATATATATATATATATATATATATATATATTCGTGCGATGTATTTATATCTGTATGAATTTATGTATGTCTGAACGGAATTAGCTATTTGGCATGCCGGATCTGTTAGGGGGGTACGTATGGGTGCCCGGGGCCAGGGACACCCGCCGCGGCCTACGGGATTGGGTCGTGATAAAAGTGGTATCGCAGCCGGTTGGTTCTCGGAATGTCTAAGTCAAGTGTCTAGTAGTTTCTTGTTTATCGATGTGTTCCCACATCTATAAACAAAGGTTTAAGCTTGAATTGGACATCTAGGATGTTATGTTACCCTTTGAGGAATCTTAGATCGTGCGATTTTTATATTGTTAGGATAGTTCCTCTAAATGTTAATTATGATGTGTTGTTGCCGAGGCTCGAAGGAAAACAAATGCATTTTGGGAAATTACTTTTCGACCCTCTCCTTGCAGGTGTGATTGTAGGTTGATAAAGATGAAGAGCGTGGTTTCGACGAGGGGGATGGGGGTGCCAAGAAGGTTGGATGTCACCGGGGCCGAGTAGGGAATGTTGATATTAGTTTGATACGGACCCTTGAAGGATCCCGCGGAGGATAGTTACGATACGGATGTCGGAGGAGACATTTACGTGCCTAATGTAGTTTCCGATTTCTAGAGCGAGAGGATTCCGTGGAGGATGGTTTTGAGCCGAGATATCTCGGAGGACATATATAGGCGATGACCCCTCCAAAGTTTCTTACCTCCGCGGAGGAAGATAGTTCGGAATCTATAACTTACCTTTTGGGGACTACGGAGGAGAGGATTTCTGGGGTACGGGAATTTCGAGAGTGAGCACCATGACGCCCGCACCTCGGAGGTGCTATGGACTTCTGCTTTGCCCCGGTCACTAGGTTAAGATCGGATTTGTGATCATCCATACCCCTCCGATTCCAATGTGGGTGATAGAACGGAGACTAGATAGGTAGGGAGCGAGACGGACGAGGATGATGGTGGACATACCTCGCACGGCGGCTTGCGACCGTCGGACCGAAATTGATTATTTTATTCGTATATGAGCTTCCTTAGAATTTGGCCCTATGTGTGTATGATTTTTGTAAAATATTATCCGGTCCGAGGTGGTAAAGGCGTCCCGAGATATTCGCCTTATTTGGTATAAATCTAGAATTTTCGTATGATATGGTGGATAATTTACTGACTCCAAAGTCCGTGAAAGTAGACCTATGAGTTATTTGAAGGGCAATATGGTAATTGTGTAGTTTCCGAGGTGGGGAACCGCTATGAAAATTTTTCTGAAAAATTTATTAAGGCGCTGAACTGCCCTAAATTACGTGGCAAAGATCGTGTGGGGCATTTGACGCAGTGATATTATCGATAACGCGTCAGAATGCATAAAAGTTTCGAAGTTAAGCGTGCTAAGACCAGGGTAATTCTGGGTTGGGTGACCCCCCTGGGAAGTACGTCAAGAATTTTTCACAAATATGGATATGGAGACTAAATGAGAAATTGGGGTAACTTAAGTAGGATGACAAGGAAATTTCCGTAAGTCTCTGAAGTATAGTAAAGGTAGTTTGACTCGACTGCGATTCTGTACGTTATATTTCGCGCCCCTCGCTTTGGTGGAGTTCTCTTTATCATAACCCGGTGCTTCGAATCCGATTACGTTTAAATGTTTGATATACTCGTACGTCCGACTCCGATCATAATTTCGTCCGATATACTTTGGCACGTCCGATTCTCGACTTCTCACAACGTCCGATAAACCTCCGTACATCCGACCTCCGATATGACTCGTCGATATATTTCCGTATATGCCGCTTCTGATCGCGGACCGTCCGACATACGTCCGTACATCCGACCTCGGCCGGGTCTGTCGGTATATGTATTCATACGTCGACTCGATTTCAAATCGGTCCGATAAATTTCTATACGTCCGACTCCGATTGCTGCATCCGTCCGACCTATTTCTATATGTCCGATTCGACTACGGATTTATGTCGACTTTGATTATGGACCCGTTCGATATGCTTCCGTACGTCTGGCTCCGAATTTGAATTCGCTTAAGATAATCGTCGGAATATGAATCTGTCTGTCGTACTCTTGTACTTCTGACTCCGGATATGACTCCGTCTGACGTCCGTTTGATCTTCTGGTTTTGGTTAAAATTCTGTCCGCCGTATATCCGATTTGAGACGGTACGAATGTACCTAATGCGGTGGTATCGAAGGAAGATGGATGAAATTGGGAAAATGAAGGCCTTTACAAGTTCTTCGATTAAATGCAAGTATGTAAACAGCAAGAAGACCTTCCCGACTGATTTTGATCTACCATGAGGTTGAATTAACATTCGAGGACGAATGTTTTAAAAGGGGGGGAAGATGTTATATCCCGCCTTTTTGCATAATCGGAAAATTCGAAATAATTGTGATTTATGAGAAAGAAGGCCATGTTTGAATTTTTCTTAGTAGGTGTGTGACGGATATGGGAGCTTGAATGCGGAAACAATGGAGAAGGCCTAAGGGCAAAATTGAAATTTTGGAAATTTGTTTCGGGAAATTTGAAATGAGAATTTTAGTTCATTGGGCCAAATAAATGAAAAGAAAAATTGGGCCCAATACTTAAGGGGTGGCCGGCCATGAAGGCCAAGCCCATGGAAATTTTAATTTATTTGGCATGTGATTAATTATATAGGGAGCTAAAGTTCAAGAAACTTCAAGAAAAATAAAGGAAAAATCAAGAAGAAAGAGAGAGGCCATTCGTCCTAGAGAGAAAAGAAAGAAAAGAAAAGAAGAAAAAAATTCTTGGAGCTTGGTCTTGATTTCCAAAGCTTGGTTCTTCTTGAATTAGTAATAAGTTTAAGGTGCTCTACAAGTTGGTATAATTTTCAAGTCAAGGGAGTGCTTGTTTTGGCAAAGAGAAGCTATTGGAAAAGGTAAGAATTTCATGTTTTCTTTCATGTTATGGAAGGTTTATGGATGTTAGAATAAGTGGAATGGTATGGAAATCATGGAATTGTGTTTGTGAAGTGTGTTAGCGGTGCATGTGTGTGAGTGTGTTGTACGCCGTGGAACATGGTAGTTGTATGAAGGAAAATTGTTAAACTTGTTAGCATGTTGATTATGTTGTTATGGTCTTATGAAATAAATGAGAAGTATGAAGAATTTGTGTGTTGTGAATTGTGGTGTGTGGCCGTGTGTATGTGTGTATATATAGCCGTGCATGTGCATGGTTGTGTATTGAAGATGTGTTGAATTTTATGTTGTGTTCTAGTTGTAGTTATGATGGAATTCATATTGGAAATGAAAGTTGAATGAATTCGACGGAAGTTGGAAAAATTAGAGGTTGGCCGTGACCTATGGAAAAATTGAAATGAAAATGAATTGTTTTGTTTGATATTGTCACGACCCAGCCCCGTGGCGGCGCACCGGCGCGCCTACTTGGACACCCAAATGCATTTTCATATCGAATCATCATAATATGGCTTGATTCAAATATCATATGCATCATTTACAGCGGGAATGAAAAATTAAATACGCTAATCTTAGGCGGTCGCGCGTACAAAAAATATCATATCAAAATCGGAGAGGCGGCGGAATATACATCGCTCGAACATATATACACACATACAAATAATTTGGCCGACTTGGCCGTAGTAACGAACGGGACCGCGTTAAGACGCAATCATAAACAAACGAACACATACGTGACCCATGACCCACATATATGACTACGAGGCCCTACAAACGGAACACACGAACATATGACGGGACGGGGCCGCCGTACCCGTACACGTCGTCACAAATGTACAAAAAGATACATAGCAAAACATATATACCAAATGTGGGCCTCGGGATCGAGGAGCACTCTATAATGGCATCGTGTGGCCTACACGGCAAATCACGAACCTCAGTACTGCGGCATGAAACGCGGCCCCGAAGAAAGGGGGTCGGTTTAAAGATGTCTTGTAGTATGTAAAGTAGCATAAAGTACAAAAATCCAAACCATAACCTCAAGTGAAGGGTACAGAGAAAATACGGATCAAGTATCGGAATGATCGAAGACACATGTACATAATGCAAATAGAAAATCATGCATAAAGCTCAGGAACGTGGTCACCACTCCGACGCTGGTGCCACACACAGCATAACTCCGGAAGGTTTCAAATCTCCGTACACCCCGAACACAACATATCACATCATCAAACGTACCATAAGCCATATCACAGCATAACTCCATAAACGGAACCCGGCCCTATGGCGAGGTCTCGGGAACCGTAACACAAAGATACCGCCGAATTTTATCATAGCGCGCACGATCACAAACCGGCCCGGAACCGTGAACGAAGTCATAATAAAGGCACGAGCGGAGTCGTGAGCAAACAATGCAATTCATATATCGAAATACTTTTACAAACTTGATAAAATCATATGTTGACTCATTAGTCAAAATAGTTCGAACAATTAATCAAAGCGGGGTTCATTTCCACCAAGTATTCCAAGATGGTAATTATGATTCAAAATATAATTCAGGATATCGCGGCAAGAAAAATATTATTTTTCGATAGCCAAATTCACAAACAAAATCCTTTGCCAACATTATACAAAAAGGAGACTAATAGAGCAAACAAAAGAGTCTCGGAGTTAGCGGGCCCACCCCGGTCAAGTCGAGGTGGCGGACACGAATCGCGGACGTTGGGATCTATGGACTTATACATGGAGGTTTCGAAACAAATCGACTACATTTTACAAAAGTTTTGAACATATGGCACTTTCCACAAAATATGAGTTTTATAGTTCAATTCAATTGAATGAATAGTACTCGATTTCTATTTCGGATTTCAAGGAAAAGAATTGCCCCCAGGTCCAATAT
>NW_026718117.1:0-45806 GCF_029784015.1 Lycium ferocissimum
ATTTGGGATATGGAAACGATCATGAAAGGTTATTTCATAAATGATTATTATGACATCCGATATTCGCTTAATATGATTCCGTCCGGCTCCATTGCTTGATTTGTTATTCGTTATGCTTCATTGAGTCTCCGGAAACCTATATGGTATTTTATTGCATTCGGTTTCTCACTACTCCACTCGTGGATGCCTCAATGTTTCCACACCGAGCCCGGCCAGGATATGTTCTCAAGCGTACTTCTCTGCATTGTTCGCCGTGTTCCGTGTGAGGGGCGGTATATACGTACGGGTTACGGTGTATGATGTGCCATGTACGCTTATGCGTGACCTCCGTTGATTATGATACGTTATGTTAGTGGCGCCGCCTGGGGCGACCACACTCGACTTCCGAGTCCCTAACAGGCCGACTTTTTGGCATATGTTTTACATACATCATTTATGATTTCGATATGTATTTTGATTTTTTTTTTTTTACGCATCCTCGTTCATTCTCCGTACATTCTCGTTCCGATTTTGGTTTTGTTTATTACTCTTCGCTTACATATTCGGAATTACATTTTCCGTACCGACCCCTTTCTTCGGGGAAATTCGTGTTTCATGCGCCTACGTACGTACGCGCGCTTTACAGATCCGCCTCGCTTTTAGGTCATCTATCGAAGCACTTACAGCGCTCCTTTGTTCGGGAGTTTACATTTTAGTACGGTACTTTTCGATATGTATGTACATTCGGATTTCGTGGGCACGACGGGCTCCGTCTCCGTCATATATGTTTATGTTTTACGACTCCAGTAGGTCCGTGAGACATGTATAGTGGGTTCGTATATGTTTGTAAGTTCGTGCACGTAGATTGTATGTATACTTTGTGACGATCGGCCTTCGTGCGTCCTACTCGCCCGTGCGTCCCTCGACAATATCTTTAATTATTATATATGTTTATTTTGCTATTACGCTTATTTGGGGTAAGTGTACGTACGAGTGTCAACTCGGGCACGAGTCACGACCTACGGGGGTTGGGTCGTGACAATTTTCGAGCATGTTGTAATGTGTTGAAACGGATGAAATGCATGAAGTTGTGTGTGTTGAGATATAGGACCGAACGGTGGATGTTTTGTGTGGAAGAAATGGACTAATTTTTATTTGGTATAACGTGGTTGTCGTATTGTGAATTCTATGATGTAAAATGAAGGTTTAATGGTTCAAGTTGAATTTGTAAGGGTTGTGGGCTGATTTGGAAGCTGATGTGATTTTGATATGTTTTCTTGAATTTATGGAAGTAATGTTGTAAATGTGTGGATTATTGGTGTCATTGATGAATTTGGAAGAAGGAAACGATCGTTGTTGTCCCTATGGAAATTGGAGGTTTCGGGTGAAGTAGTATATGGTTTGGGTTGTTTTGAATGTTGTATGGATTGCTTGGAATGCCCTTAAATCGTGTTTGAATGGTCTCTTGATTAATATGAACGTATGATCGATGAAGTTAGATTGATTGTACGTGGTTTATTCGAATGTAAATGAGATATCGTTGGTATGCGGAAGAAGGTCGTTGATATTAGAATGCGTTTTGAATTAATTACGGATGTTATTTATATAAATGTTGGTATTGTTGTGATGATTTGGCCGAGTTGAATTCTCGGGGTTGATGGATTTATAAGATGCCGCTCAAATGTTCGTAGATAAAGCGATGGTTTGGAATTGAGTTCTTCAATGCTTACGGCTAATGTTCAGGTGTCCAATGACATTATGGTAGATCGTGAGAAGCCGAGGCGTAAGGTTGGATTAGCTTAGAAGGCGGCCAAGGTATGTAAAGCTCACCTTTCCTTCTTTGTACATGTCTTAGTTAAATTAGGCTATAATATGATCCCGAGGTAACTCTACCCTCCGATCCGAGCATGTTGTGATTCCTATGCTTCTTGATATCCGTATTCGTAACGTAGTTAAATTATGGTTCTTATGCCTTGTGTATGATTAAATATGAACGTGCATAAAAGAATGTGTTAAGTAAAAAAGTCGGTAACTACGAACGTCCGTAACTTTCATAAAAAGGCTCTGATCGCTTCGATATGTCCGTAGGAGGTTCCGTAGTGTATTAAGGCTATAATGTTCATAGGCGTGCTCGGATTGGTTGGATACTTGTCCGTGGGCCCGCGAGACTTTCCTCGTATAGTTCCGATGACTTTTTGGAGCAGGACTTAAATGACTATCACCCTCGACCCCGAGATACGATTACTTGCTTATTTTTTAAATTTGTAATGATAATTGTATGTGTATAATGTCGATCCGTAACTATGATGGCAAGGTTCTATTTGACAAGTTCCGTGTACCATTCGAAAGAAACTGGATTTGACTATGACCATTGGCTCGGTTTTTTAAATGATAGTCTGTTTTGATTGATTCTATGGAATCTGTGTAAATGTATGAAATGAAAATTCGTATTTATATGATTTTAATACGTAACTATGATTTCCGAAGCTCTATTTAACATGTTCCCGAGTAACATTCAAGGAACTTAATGTGACTATGATTCGTGACACAAGCGCCGATCCGTTACTTATTTGTTGAGCTTCAAAGATGAATTGTGTGTACGTGTACGTGGCTTCTTATTACTCGCCCGTGCCTACTATGACATCATTCACCGAGTCCCGGCCGGGTACGTATTCGTGCACGGTTGATATGATATTTCACCGAGTCCCGAAAGGGCCGGGCACGACCGAGTCCCTCACTGAGGGCCGGGTACGGTATACATATGATGACTCCACCGAGTCCCGAAGAGGCCGGCACGTTATCCACCGAGTCCCGAAAGGGCGGGTACACCGAGTCCCTCACTAGAGGGCCGGGTACGGTATATGATCACTTCACCGAGTCCCTCGCTATAGGGCCGGGTACGGTATATGTATATATATGATGATGTGATATGATGACATGATGATATGATACGATGATTATATGACCTTATTCACCGAGTCCCTTACTAGAGGGCCGGGTACGGTATATATGTTCGATGATACGATGATATGATGATGATATGATTTTACCCACCGAGTCCCTCGCTAGAGGGCCGGGACACGCTATATGTATATGTATATGTACGAGATATATTTTAAAGGCAAGTCTATGATCTCTGATGGTTATGTCTGTTCCGTACTTCTCAGTCCGGTTATGATTCTGTTTAATGTATTCCATGCTTTACATACTCAGTACATTTTCCGTATCGACCCCCCCCCCTTTCTTTGGGGTCGCGTTTCATACCACGCAGGTATACCCAGTGTTCAAGATATTAGTAGAAGATGTTCCAGCGGGATTGGCGAGCTCCATTTTCTCCGGAGTGCTGCCAAGTCAGATTATTATGTTATGGTTTCATGTTCTGTGTTAGAGACTTTGCAGACAGTGTCGTGGGTCTAAGATGTCGGTTATGTATACGGCTATGTAAGCCGATGTATTCTCACGCATTGTATTATAAGTTTTATATGTTAGAAATTTTATTTGATTCAAAAAAATGTAAAGCTTGTTTGTTTTCCAAAAACCTTCATTATGTACTCATGTTTTGGTTAAGGGCCCAGTATGATTATGAGTATTACGAAAGTCAGCGGGTTCGCTCGGCCCTAGGTAAGGATCGGGTGCCCATCACCCCCTATCGGATTAAGGGTGTGACATAAAGCTAATGATGTTAACTATGTTCCATTGATGTTGTTTATTGTAGACACTCACCTTATATGCTAATCCCTTCAAGGTGAGGCAGAATGCTTATAAATGCTCCATAATGAAATCGGGGGTTTACGACCTTATGTCACCCCGATAAAGTACAGTTGTCCTTGAGTTCCTATGCATGTATTATAATGAGTACATTATGATGAGTATATGATGATGACATTACACCGCGCCTATATGGCCGGGCAAACACCGCTAAGGCGGGCAACGTATACACCATGTCTAGGTGGCATGGGCAGACACCAATAGTGGGCGGCATGAGATGGTACACCGGACGCGGGCTAATGCTAATGATTTTTACACCGTACCTATATGGTCGGGCAACTTATACATATATGCATACATGATATGATGATGAGTATGAAAGCAAGCCAGCATGCATTATTTCTTTTATAGTTGACAGTCAGATACAAATTGCTCCTCATTTGATGCTTCCCTATTTCATTGATGTATTATTGTTGTTAATGCCTTATTTACTCAGAACAATGTTCGTACTAACGTTCGTTTTCTTTGAACGTTGTGTTCATGCCCACAGGTAGACAGGGAGGTGATCCAGACTCGTAGGAGCTATTAGCTGATTGAGAGCACCCCATTATTTCGGAGGTGCCATTGAATTATTCTTTTGATGTATATATTCATGTTTTGGGCATGACGGGTCCTGTCCCGTCCCTATGTCTAGCAATTCAGTAGAGGCTCGTAGATGCGTAGTTGTGGGTAGTATGGTCTCGCAGTTTCCCATTGTATGTATGTATGTATGTATGTATATATATATATATATATATATATATTATTTTGATAGACGAAAGGCTTATGTATATAAAGTAAACATGTTTCAAGTAGAAATGGTTCTAATATGAGTATAAGCATGAGATTAATGAATGAATGCAGGATGAGTGATAGAATGAGTGGTGCTCGGTGGTTAGCCCCAGGTACCCGTCATGGCCCTAGTCGGGTCGTGACAATTAGTTAGCCCGAATGACATTACCCGGAACTCAAAATGGCCGTATCGGTTCTCAAGGCTGTCTCGGGTGAATATCTTTCTCCCTAACTCGCACTTGATGATACCGGATCTCAAATCTATCTTTGAAAATCATTTGGCGCCTTGCAATTGGTCAAATAAATCATCAATCCTCGGAAGCAGATATTTATTCTTGACTGTCACCTTATTTAGCTGCCGATAGTCAATGCACACTCGCAAGGAGCCATCTTTCTTTCGCACAAACAACACGGGTGCTCCCCACGGGGAACAACTAGGCCTAATAAAACTTTTTTCAAGCAAGTCCTTCAATTGCTCCTTCAATTCTTTTAACTCTGCGGGAGCCATTCTATAAGGAGGAATAGATGTGGGCTTGGTATCCGGTATCACATCTATAGCGAAATCAATCTCCCGCTCTGGAGGGAGACCTGGAAGCTCTTCCGGGAATACATTCGAAAACTCATTCACCACGGGGACAGACTGAAAAGTTGGCGATTCAGCTTCTACATGATGAACCCGAACTAGATGGTAAATACAACCTTTGGCGATCATTTTCCTTGCCTTGAGATAGGAAATAAACCTACCTTTTAGGGATGCAGTATTTCCTTTCCATTCTAAAACTGGTTCTCCCGGAAATTGGAAGCGAACCATTTTCATTCTACAATCAACATTGGCATAGCAAGAAGCCAACCAATCCATACCCATGATAACATCAAAGTCCACCATTTTTAACTCATGTAAATCAACCATAGTACAATGGTCACAAATCACAACTACACAATTTTTATATACCCGGCTAGCTATTACCGGTTCACCAACGGGTGTAGATACCTCAAAAGGTTTGATCGACTCCAGTTTGACCCCAAACCGACCCGCAATATATGGAGTAACATATGACAATGTGGAGCATGGATCTATCAAAGCATATACATCATGATAAAATACCGACAATATACCTGTGACGACATCGGGAGATGACTCAAGATCTTGGCATCCAGCCAAGGCATAAATACGGTCTTTGAGGACCACTAGGCGGGAGCTCTCCCTCTACCTCTACCATGGTTGACTGATGCCTGTGAACCTTGCCCCATAGGGTGTATCGATGATGAAGACCCGACTGCCGATCCTGAAGGCTAAACTCTACCCCTACCACCAACCGAAGGGCAATCACGCATGATATGTTATATCCTATATTTCGTACATCGGGACAATCCGGGCTAACTATGATAAGTTAGGGACAAAGCCATTTCGGGATGCGAAGTCGGGATTTTTGACCTTCGATTTTGTTTTGAGACATAATGTGTTCATGAATTGGTTGGCATGGAACATTTAGGGAAATTTGGGACCAAAAGTGGAATAATTGAAAGTTGGAAATTATTGAATTTTGGCCATGTTTGGCCGTGTGGTTATTGGAAATGGCCCACACATTTTGTGGCCAAATTTAATTAGTCCAACCCATGTGTGGGCCATGGACACTTGTGTAACATATAAGGGAGCATAAAAGATGACTAAGGGTTAATCTTTCTGCACTTTCAACACTTAGAAAAAAAAACAAGAAGTTGAAGAACAACAAAGAGGCCATTCGGCCAAGGCTCAAAAAAGTGAGGTCCAAATTTAGCCATCCCAAAAATATTTCATCCTAGCAACTCCACTAATTGGAGGTTCCTAAGTAGCGTGGAAGTGTTGTTGGAGCGAACAAACCATCCGTTTACATCCTTGCAAACCTTAGCCTAGTTGTGAAGACAAGAGGAAAAGGTGAGATTTAATTTTGTTTTATGTGTTGTGAATGATGTGTGCATGTTGTAGTATGTTAAAATGGAGGAAATTCATGAAATATGGCATGTTGGAGTTGAGGTTGTGTGTGTAGTGCATGGCCGTATAAGTGTGTGTGTGTTGTGTTGTGTTGAAGCATGAACTAAAGTCTAGTTAGCATGTTGTGATTGTTGTAGAGTGGAGAAAAGAATGAGAATCATCAATATGTGCATGTGTAGTGTTGGCCCGAATATGGGTCATGTAGTGTGGCAAAGAATGAATTAATATCGCTTAGTGTTTTAGTTGTTGTTGTTATGTGGATTCTATACTGGAAATGAGAGTTTAATGACTCAAGATTGATGTGGTAATTGTATGGGCTGATTTGGAAGTTAATGTGCTTTTGATGTAATTTTTATATTTAAGAGAATGGCATTGTTAGAGGGTGAATTGTTGGTGCAAATCATGATTTGGAAGTGAGGAATGTGTTATGGTTGAGGTTCTCGGGTTTGGGGCAATTTCGGGTGAGTTAGAGTATTATTTGGGATGTTTGAAATATTGTGTGAATTGTTTGAAATGTTCTTGAATGTTGTTGGTATGGGTTTGGACTAGTATTTGAATGTATAAGTGTTGATGTTAGCTTGAAGGTAAGCCGTTGAATTAAATATAATGAATGTTGTCGAATGATGTAAAAGAGGGTTACTAATGTTATATTGCCTTTCGGATTGATTATTGATGTTGCTAGGTTGGTTGTTGGTATTGTTGTTGTTGATTTGGCCGAGTTAAATTCTCGGGGTTGGTCTATTTACAGGGGAAATGCTGCCCAAATTTTCGTAGAATTATGTGTTAGTTTGGGAATGAACTCTTAAATACTTATAGTTGACATTGGCATTTACTGATGTTATGTAGACCTCGGGGAGTCCGAGACATAGGTTGGAGTTTGGATTAGCTTGGAGAGCAGACGAGGTATGTAAAGCTTGGCCCTTCCTTCTTTTGGCATGCCTTAGTCGTAAATAGGCTATGACACGAGCCTCGAGGAAACTCTACTCTCGCGATCCGACCATGTCTGTGATTCTTATTTGTTTCTTGGTCTTCGTATGCTTGATATGATGAAATATTGGCCCTTATGTCTTTTGTATGACTAAGTTTCAAAGGTTGCATAAAAGTTGGTTTTTTTAAAAGAGTTTTGTTCCTAAATGATTTCGAAAACTAGGAAAGTCCGTAACTTTCACAGACAGAACCGGATCGCTTCGATATGCTCAAAAATGATTCCATGATGTATGATGCCTATGTTTTTCATAGGCGGGCCCGGCTAGGGTGGACACCCGTCCGTGGGTCCCGCGACTTTCCTTTACGTACTTCTAATGACTTTTGCAAGAATATGATATGACTATTATCCCGATTTCAAGTATGATCAGTTTACCTACCTTTTAAGTTTATGATAATGATCTTATGCACATGATTTTGGTACGTAACTATGATTTCTGAAGTTCGGTTTGATATGTTCCCGAGTGATATTCGGGAGAAAATCTGATTTGACTACTGTTTTGGCTTATAAATGATGGTTCGTTGTGATTAACATATTAAGTCTTTGAAAATGTTTTAAACCGTATTTGGTTACTCATAACCTTTTTCGTGTATTCTGTTGTTACATTTTTCGCCAAGTCCCCGTAGGTTATGTTATCGTACGCACTATCTTTGTATTCTGAAATATGATGTGTATTCGAAGTATGATGTGTATTTTGAAACATGATGTGATACGAAGTACGATATGATATGATGGTCGATTTACCGATGCGTATTCGGAGTATGATGTGTCAGTTCGCCGAGCCCTTTTCGGACCGGGAACCGCGTATATATTATGGTGTTATGATGTGTACGGTACAGCCGAGCCCCTTTCGGCCGGCATCTTGTGTATATATGCTACGTTATATGCTATATGTATGGATTCTAGAATATGATCAGTTGGAATCAGAGCCGGTGGTGGGGCAAACCCAATGGTGGGGCAAACCCAATGATGAGGCAAAATTTCACATTGGTTTAGGCAAATCCCACATTGGTTTAGGCGAATCCCACATCGGTTAATGTCAGCTCATATGATAAGATATGATGTTATGATGTGCTTCGGTATGTATATGTATGATTTGTATTTCAGGAGTAAGCGTGTTGGCATTCTGATTATTATATTTGTCTTCTATACCTCTGTTGCATGACTTGCGTGTCAGATGACAGCATTTTGGTATTCTGGTTATTATGTTCACTTTCTGTACCTCTGTTTCGATTATGACTCAGATTTGTTACTATATCTTCCGCTTTGCATACTCGGTACATTTTTCGTCGACCCCCTTTCTTCGGGTTGCGTTTCATGCCGCGAGGTACAGACACACAGTTCGGTGATCCGCCAGTCTAGGACACCTATTCTGCTGTTGGAGAGCTCCTTTTATTCCGGAGCCTACATTTTGGTACAGACACCTTCGTTATTTGTATATATGTTCGTTCATGGGTACGGCGGGGCCCTGTCCCGTCATATGGTTCTGTTGTTCTGTTTAGAGGTCTGTAGACATAGATGTGGGTTATGTATAGTTTTGTTCAGATGCGTTGTGCGAGTTGTGTTTAGGCGGCCCATCCGCCGTGGCAGCCTTATCGGCTGCGTGTATGTATGCTTTGATACGTTATGTATATTATGACAGCCTTGCCGGCTTCTGTGCAGTATATATGTTTGTATGCGTCGGTTTGGAGCCACGTGTGATATTTGTATATGTATGGGTCGTTTCTATGCCGAATCTGGTTAATGAGCGCGTATGGGTGCCCAGCTCGGGCACTAGTCATGGCCTACGGGGTTGGGTCGTGACAGAAGTGGTATCAGAGCAGTTCGTCCTCGGAATGTCTACAGACCGTGTCCAGCAGAGTCTTGTTTATCGGTGTGCTGTGCACCACATCTATAAACAGGGGGCTACGGGACATTTAGGATGTTATCTTTCCTTCTGATCTTAGATCGTGCGATAGAGCTGTATTATCAGGATGACCCCTCCCTAACGGATTGTTATGATTTCAGCGATGCCTCCGAGGAAGGCCACAGCTGCCCAGAAGGGCAAGTCTACAGTAGTGGGGGAGACCAGCCAGGCCCGGAGAGTTACCAGGGCCCGTGCTGAGCCTGTACCTGAGATCGTGCCCCGACGGCCCGGTTCGGCTACACCGCCAATATCGAGGGTTTGGAGCATCGACCACGGTCATGGGGTGGCTCCCCGCCGGATCCCGAGGTTCGGCGCCGACCTCCGGCTCCTCGGCCCGGGGGCGGAGGATCGGGCGATGCGAGATGCGGTCCGGTTATTGACCGGTTGATGGCGGCCCAGGTTCACAGGCACGGATCAGGGGGTGATCATGCGGATAGATATGACAGTCAGAGGGACCGTGATTTTTTGCTTTGTGGCCCACCAGAGTTTTTCGGGTCAAAGCCCGCAGAGGACCCTCGAGGAGTTCATCCGAACGGATGCAGCGTACTGCTGCGATTGATTAGTGCTTCCGAGACAGAGTCGGTTGAGATGGCATCCTATTGGTTGCACGATGTAGCGGCTAATTGGTATGAGTCTTGGATGCTGTCTAGAGGCGAGGGTGCCCCTCCAGCAGTATGGGGCGAGTTCACAGAGGCCTTCCTTGCCCATTTTCTGCCCCCAGAGCTGCGGCGAGCCAGGGTAGACAGATTCCTGCTGTTAAAGCAGAGGGGCAGGAGCTTCTAGGAGTATAGTTTGGAGTTTGATTAGTTGGCCAGATATGTGTATGTGTGTATGTAGCTGATATGACGGATCGGATGCACCGATTTGTGATGGGGCTGGATGATTACCTGGTTGACAGTTGTACGGTGATGGCGGCCCAGTCAGGGATGGACATCGCACGGATTCAGGCACATGCCCAGGGTATGGAGGAGCGACACAGGGGGCGTCAGCCCGATAGAGATTATGATGGGGGCCAGCCCAAGAGGGCTAGATCTGCTGGGTATTCTGGAGAGTCCCAAGGCAGGCAGCCTCGGCGAAGCCAGCGGACACCCTTCCCGGCCCAGCACAAGTACACCCCCACGGTTCACCGGCAGAGATCGGAGGGTGCGGGATATTCGAGGGGCGTGCCGAGGAGCTCCAGGGTTTCAGGCTCACAGTTGGACAGAGGTTCCAGTAGTCAGATGAGGCCGCCCAGACCTCCGTGTTCCTACTGTGGGAGGTATCACCCTGGAGAGTGTTATCGCGCCACGGGCGCTTGTTTTACTTGTGGCGGCCAGGGTCATTTTAAGAGAGAGTGTCCATACAGGGGCGGTCCAGGTGGTGCAGCCCAGCTTACTGAGTCAGTTGCCGGTTCGTCTTCACCTTCCGTAGCTATGCGCCCGATGGGGCGGGGCATACCGACGCCAGCCGGCCGGGGCAGAGGCCGTGGCGGAGCCTCCAGTTCTGGCGGTCCATCGAACCGCCTATATGCGTTGACCCGTAGACAGGATCAGGAGGCGCCACCAGACACAGGTACAGGTAATTTAGACTCTTTAATTGGTTATGCTGATTGATGTATGAACTGTTTGCGATAATTGTAAAAGAAACTCCTCCGAGTGTTTATAAGATTCCGTAAGGCTAATTTAACATTCGAGGACGAATATTCTAAAGGGGGAGAGGATGTTATATCCTGTATTTCGTACATCGGGACAATCCGGGCTAACTATGATAAGTTAGGGACAAAGCCATTCCGGGATGCGAAGTCGGGATTTTTGACCTTCGGTTTTGTTTTGAGACATAATGTGTTCATGAATTGGTTGGCATGGAACATTTAGGGAAATTTGGGACCAAAAGTGGAATAATTGAAAGTTGAAAATTATTGAATTTTGGCCATGTTTGGCCGTGTGGTTATTGGAAATGGCCCACACATTTTGTGGCCAAATTTAATTGGTCCAACCCATGTGTGGGCCATGGACACTTGTGTAACATATAAGGGAGCATAAAAGATGACTAAGGGTTCATCTTTCTTCACTTTCAACACTTAGAAAAAAAAAACAAGAAGTTGAAGAACAACAAAGAGGCCATTCGGCCAAGGCTCAAAAAAGTGAGGTCCAAATTTAGCCATCCCAAAAATATTTCATCCTAGCAAATCCACTAATTGGAGGTTCCTAAGTAGCGTGGAAGTGTTGTTGGAGCGAACAAACCATCCGTTTACATCCTTGCAAACCCTAGCCTAGTTGTGAAGACAAGAGGAAAAGGTGAGATTTAATTTTGTTTTATGTGTTGTGAATGATGTGTGCATGTTGTAGTATGTTAAAATGGAGGAAATTCATGAAATATGGCATGTTGGAGTTGAGGTTGTGTGTGTAGTGCATGGCCGTATAAGTGTGTGTGTGTTGTGTTGTGTTGAAGCATGAATTAAAGTCTAGTTAGCATGTTGTGATTGTTGTAGAGTGGAGAAAAGAATGAGAATCATCAATATGTGCATGTGTAGTGTTGGCCGAATATGGGTCATGTAGTGTGGCAAAGAATGAATTAATATCGCTTAGTGTTTTAGTTGTTGTTGTTATGTGGATTCTGTTATACCTCGCATTTTGTGCGTATTCGGAAAAATCGGGAACAAGTCGGAATGGTAGGAATTAAGGTCCTAATTGGATTCTACTTAGTGTGCATGGGATGTTTAAGGAAATATTGACGCGAAAATATTAGGAGAGGCTAAGGGCGGAAAGAGAAATTTGCAAAATGGGTTATGAAAATAATGCGGAAGACTTGGGGCAAAATGGTAATATCGAGAAAAGTCGAGGGGCAAAATGGGAATTTCACATAAGGGTTCAAGAATATTCCTAAAAGGGGCCAATTTGTAAATCCCAAAAGTTATGGGCCAAAGCTTGTTGAAGAAGACATTAGTCTTCTTTCAATTTAATTTGTGGAAAAATCAAGAAAATGGAAGAAAAATCTAGAGAGGGGCATGTGCCCCTCACATGCATGCAAGTAAGATGAATATATATATAAGAGGGAAGGGTAGTCATCTTTTATTAAGAAAGAAAGAACAACAAAAGAAGAGAGGAGGAGAGGAAGAGAGCTCACGGCCAAGAGAGTGGAAAAAGAGCTATGGGAAATCTTGCTTCCAAAATTATTTTCTTGTGGTTTCCATACTAATTCATGGTCCCTTTACAACTTGGTGCACTTGGTTTGGAAGAATAAGCATTGGTTTCCTCAATTCAACCCTTGAGGAAGTGAGGAAGTTTGGAGAAAAAGGTAAGATTTCATTCCATTTACTTATGTTATGAAAGTTGGTTTGTGTTGTGGAATATGTAAATGAGTAGAATATATGGAAACATGCAAGTGTAACTGTTATATCCTGCATTTTCGAACGTCGAATTAATTGTAAGCTGAGGTGGGGCCCACACGTCAAGATTTTTTTTGGGACATGTGACAAGTTATATGAGTCGCATATGTAAAGCTAAACACAACTCGTGAGGCCCGGGCCAAATCAAAGTGGAAGCCCTCCAAACGAATATTTTTAAGAAAACGTTTTCGGATGACCTGACTTGGAGGGGCAACAACGGCATTATAAGTTTGGAATTTGGGAAAACGCCCAGAAATACAAGTTGTAGATAATTGAAATATCTTTCCAACGGTAGGTCGTGGGCTCCCAGGCGACGTCGGTACAAGGAGATATGGACGTTTTAAGGTCGAAAGGTCAAGCTGGGCAGTGAAATGGGCCCAACCCGATTCCAATTCGGGTCAGGCCCATTACCCACGCTTTTTAATGGCAAAATTCGGTTTCTCTCCATCATTTTCAGACTAACAAGACCTGGAAAACTCTAGAGAAAAAGGTAGAGGAGAGCCTAGAGAGAAAATCAATTTTTGACCAAAATCTGAGCCCGAATCCCGAAGCCCATAAAGAGAAAAGTGTTCTACGTCGCGTTGCCTTCGATTTGAGCTAAAAATCAACTAAAAATAAGAGGGTGGACGTGGTGGCTGTGCACTTAAGGTATGAATAAGGTTTTTTTTTCATTGTTAACAAGTTTATTTAGAGTTTTAACGGATTAGAACGAAGAAAATAGCGTGATAAATTCATTTGTTGGTATGGGTTGAATTGTAGAATGGGGTTTGAAGAAAATTTTGGATGAAAACAAATGTATTTAACTTGTAGAATGTGGAGGATGTTGTTATTGATGAAGTTGGAAGATAGAAATATGTCATGAATATGTTTGCTAAAAGATTAGAAGTTGTGGGTGAAATATGACTTTGGTAGGAGGCTTGTATATTGTGTATATTCTATGAATATTTGGTGAAAACGATATGATATGCCTCCGAATTATGTTGTAATGATCTTGATAAGTGATGAATATGAAAATGGTAAGATTGACTTGGAAATGTAAGGTCGGAATGAAAATGTCATGTTAGGTTGGAAAGATGGTGAGTGTGCCATATTGTGTATTTTGTAATACTTGTTATTGTTATTGGTATTGTTGTTGTTTGTTGTTGATTATCTTGAACCGAGTTGAATCTCGGGGTGTTGTATGTATAGGGAAAGTGCTGCGAAATTTCGGTAGCCAAGTATGACCCAAAGATTAAAATGTTAACCTTCATGAATAGTAACCGGTAAAGATGACCATTTGCGCATTTTTGGCGAAACGAGAATCGAAATAGGACGACAAGTAAAGCGCTTACAACGAAGGTATGTAAAGTCTTCCCTTTCATTCTTAGGCATGTTCTAAACGTAATAGGCTCGGTCGCGAGCCTTAGATATGATTGTCTCTTGAAACCCGAGATTGAAATCGGCCCCATTTCCTTGAAATAATTGAATTAGTTTCTTTACAAATTGTTGTCATCAAAGTGACTTATATGTATGTAATCTTCGCAAATGAACTCGGATTGTCCCAAAACTCTCATGAATGATTCCTAAGGTTTAAGATCCATAATTTGAGTTCACCTCGATTTACCAGGGTGGGCCCCACGGACCCCGAGACCTCTAATTATGGTTTAAATTGATTTATTTCTATACGATGCTTAAAGAGTCTTCGATCATTGTACCGTTGTCAAGTATAAATATAATGAGCCTATAATATATTTGATATGTCACGTGATCTTAGAAACATGATTTGAAGTAAGTAATCATGCCATCCCAAAAAGGGCATACATATGTACTACGACTATCGTCCGATTTCATTGAAATGATATGTCATTTAAGCTGTTCCGTTTGTTAAAGAACGATCGTTTTTGAATATTCCATGAGCCTTGTGATATATTTGCTACGTGCGAACAATCTTAAAATTGTTTTTGACATAATCCGTCACGATTACTTAAAAGGTACGTATTATGACTTATTGTTTGGTATCTATCAAGTACGGTCTAGTATGCATATGTTTTGCATTGCTCGTTCGTGCAAGTTATGATATGTCTTTTCGAGCCGGGCCAGGACATGATCTCGTGCGCATCTCTCGCATTATTCACCGAGTCCTCGTACTTGCGGGCGGGACACGTTATCTGTATATGATTATGATGTAATGATACGGGGATGGCGGCTTGGGATGGCACCTTATGATTATTCACAGAGACCCGCGGTAGGGGGCGGGACACGTTATGTACACATGATACCTGATTCGACATGCATGATTTTATACTACCGAGTCCCTTAACAAAGGTAGGGACACGTTATTTGCATATGTGATGTATGGTTTTGCTATAAATATGATTTCATCTCACCGAGTCCCTTATCAAAGGTACGGACACGATATAAGTCTATATGATGACATATGATCCGGTAAGCATTACTTAACCATTGGCATTATGTTTACGAGGTCTCGGATAAAATACTCATTTGGTACTGCGGACTACGTCCTACTTCTTTATATCTCCGGCTCGACTACGGTTTTGACATTTATATTTTGCATTCGTTTCGACTACGGTTATATTTGTCACATTTTCGCTTTACATACTCGGTACATTTTCCCGTGCGACCCCAGGTTCTTCGGGGGTCGCGCTACATGCCGCGGTGTACGTACGCGCCTTTTGATACACACCGACTTAGGACATCGTTACGGGCTTTACTTGGGAGTGCTCTTCTGTTGTTCGGAGTCGATATTTTTGGTATATATCTTCGATGTTTTATGTCTTTGTACATATAGTCATCCGGCACGGCGGGAGCCCGTCCCGTCTTCGATTGATACGTATGTTAGGGCTTCGTAGGCATAAAAGTGGGTTATGGTCCCGTCTGTACGATGTGTATGTATCATATGTTTGGACGGTTATCTCTGGCGGCACCTTGTTTAGGCTGCCTATATATGTGTATATGGATATGTTGGCCCCGTGTGGCCTTTCTGGTATTTCTGAGTGCGGGTTAATTTTTGGTTAGTACGCAAAATATGAGACTACGCGCCCAAAATTTTCCAAATACTGCGTTACTATTTTTTGGCTTTTGGTACGTACGGGTGCCCGGTTCGGGCGCTAGTCGCGGCTACGAGATTGGGTCGTGACAAAAGTGGTATCGAACGGTTGTCCTCGGAATGTCTGGTAGCCGTGTGCAGTAAGTCTTGTTTATCGGTGTGTTGTGCACCACATCTATAGACAAGAGGCTACATGACATTTAGGGTGTTACCTTTCTTTGAATCTTAGATCGTGCGATAGAGGCTGTAATGTTAGGGTGGTTCTCCCCACCGAATTCTTGTGTCTCTACGCCGAGGCTCCAAAAGAGTACTGGCGTCGGTATTTTGGAAAATTGTTTCGATCTCCCTGTGTGATTGTGAATTGATAAAGGATGAAGAGGATAGCTTCGACGAGGGGGATGGGGGTGCTAAGAAGGCCCCTAGGATGTCGCCAGATCCCGGTAGGCGGAGCCCCGGCTACTCGATTGAGGCCCCGATCCGTCGAGAGGATCCTACCGGAGGCGACTATGATACGGACCCCTCGAAGGATGCGGCGGCGATCCCTCCGAGTTTCTTACCTCTAGGGAGGAGGATAGCCATGGTACACATCAGCCGCAGTATTCTTCGGGACCCGGAGGAGGAGACGAGCCTATGCCGGCGGCTCCGTATTAGAGCACTATGTTAGCATGCTGTGCCTCCCCGAGGAGTGTTACACCTTACGCTAGTCCTTTGTCCCTCAAGCCATCGCAAAACCGGAATTGCACAGTTATCTATACTCCCCTCGGACTCGGACGCGCGGGTAATACCGGGAGTCAAACGAGCGGGTAAAAGCGACAGAGATGAGGGATGATGGACCACGATTCACGGCGGCTCCCGGAGTTAGACCCAAGATTGATCATTTATGAGTACATAAGTTTCCTAGAATTTCCGATGTGTGTATGATATCAGTATGAGTTTAGAAACCCCAGATGAAAGTGAATATCGAAAGTTCAGAAGGGCAATATGGTAATTGTATGGTATAGCCGGGGGTGGGACCCATTACGAGAATTTTCTCGAAAATTTACTAAGATCCGTCTGCCCTAAATTATGTGACAAAGGTCGTGCGGGGCGATCGACAAAATTATACTAGCCCTAACGCATCAAAACGCGTGAAAGTTTCGAGGTTAAGCCGCGCGAGCTAGAACAGTGCAGGATGGGTGACCCCCTGGGAAGGATATAAAAAAAAAAAATTCACGAGTATAAGTATGAGTTATGAATGGAAATTTGGGGTAACCTAAAGGAAAAGAGAATGTGTGGAATAGCTAGTGCCCTTACAGAGTCACGCAGACCGAGGCGAACTAAATGGGCGAAAAGAAGAAGCGCAATACCGCTCGGGAAATTGAGCGAATTTGAATAATGGTCGGAGACGTTCGCAAATAAGATACTAGTGAATGTATGTGTATGTGTATGATTTTCCTCCGGTGACCATGCGATTAGGAGTCGAGTCCCGGCGACTAAAGTTGTGATAGACGAAAGGTTTCTTGAACGGAATACATGAAACGAAGCGGAGATTTGAATACGAATGTTGTCAAAGAATAGACAAACCACGACTACATTACAAATTAGTCTAGTGTGGCGATATGTGAAAAAGAAAATGAGTACGGATATGAGAAGAGATGAAGGACAAGAAATGTGAATAAGCAGAATCTTGAAGGAACCAACCAACGAAAGCGAGGAAGTTAATTGTGTAGGAATTGAAAAAAAAAATTATGTGAGGGTGAGACTTTATTTGGAAACTTGACCTATGAATCACCTTACTATGCCTAGATCGAGTAAGAAGAAATTGGAAAAGAGTTCGAATGAGAATACGGAAACATTGCGCATGAATATATATGTATATTGTGATTGCACGTTTGCGATAAGACGCGATAAGGGAATGTTATGTATCAAAGGTATAAAAAGGAAATCAAATAGAAATCCAAATAGAAATACGAGAAATATGGTGAAGGGAAAATTTTCGTAAATCACTAAAGCCTTAGTGGAAGTGGTCGATTACGATCACGATTACGTAAATTATACGTACCGCGCCTACGGCGGTATTTCGCGCCTTTGACTTTGATGAGGTTTTGCCTATTACTCCTCTGTACTTCTGAATCCGATTACACATCTGTCCGATAAACCTCTATATGTCGACTCCGATTACCGATACGTCCGACATGCTTCTATCGTACGATTCGACTACGGATTTATCGATATAGTCCGGTACACACGCTCGAATATAGGTTTGTCCCATATGCTTTTGTATGTCGGCTCGATCATAATCATGTACGATACAAGTACGTACGTACGACTGCGAACACGAATACGTTCGACATACTTCTATACGTACGGCTTTGACTACGGATCGTCGACATAGTTCGGTACGTCGACTCTAATTATGGATCTGTCCGATATGTTTCTATGCGTCGACTCCAATCATGATGCATCTGGTATGATGTGGGATTATGATAACGTTGCAAGGGACCGAGAAGAAAGGATAAGAAGGTTGTTAAAATGGAAGTAAAACATATATTGGGATGGAGCAAGCGGGGTTGAACAATGAACACCCCACGTACGCTACGATTAAAGAGACAAGTATGTAGTTGGTAAGAGGATCTCCCCGAAACCATTGTAGGACCTATAAGGCCAATCTAACATTCGAGGACGAATGTTCTAAGGGAGAGAATGTTATATCTGCATTTTCGAACGTCGAATTAATTGTAAGGCGAGGTGGGGCCCACACGTCAAGATTTTTTTTTGGGACATGTGACAAGTTATATGAGTCGCATATGTAAAGCTAAACACAACTCGTGAAGGGCCACGGGGCCAAATCAAAGTGGAAGCCCTCAAACGAATATTTTTAAGAAAACGTTTTCGGATGACCTGACTTGGAGGGGCAACAACGGCATTATAAGTTTGGAATTTGGGAAAACGCCCAGAAATACAAGTTGTAGATAATTGAAATATCTTTCCAACGGTAGGTCGTGGGCTCCCAGGTGACGTCGGTACAAGGAGATATGGACGTTTTAAGGTCGAAAGGTCAAGCTGGGCAGTGAAATGGGCCCAACCCGATTCCAATTCGGGTCAGGCCCATTACCCACGCTTTTTAATGGCAAAATTCGGTTTCTCTCCATCATTTTCAGACTAACAAGACCTGGAAAACTCTAGAGAAAAAGGTAGAGGAGAGCCTAGAGAGAAAATCAATTTTTGACCAAAATCGGAGCCCCGAATCCGAAGCCCATAAAGAGAAAAGTGTTCTACGTCGCGTTGCCTTCGATTTGAGCTAAAAATCAACTAAAAATAAGAGGGTGGACGTGGTGGCTGTGCACTTAAGGTATGAATAAGGTTTTTTTTTCATTGTTAACAAGTTTATTTAGAGTTTTAACGGATTAGAACGAAGGAAATAGCGTGATAAATTCATTTGTTGGTATGGGTGAATTGTAGAATGGGGTTTGAAGAAAATTTTGGATGAAAACAAATGTATTTAACTTGTAGAATGTGGAGGATGTTGTTATTGATGAAGTTGGAAGATAGAAATATGTCATGAATATGTTTGCTAAAAGATTAGAAGTTGTGGGTGAAATATGACTTTGGTAGGAGGCTTGTATATTGTGTATATTCTATGAATATTTGGTGAAAACGATATGATATGCCTCCGAATTATGTTGTAATGATCTTGATAAGTGATGAATATGAAAATGGTAAGATTGACTTGGAAATGTAAGGTCGGAATGAAAAATGTCATGTTAGGTTGGAAAGATGGCTAGTGTGCCATATTGTGTATTTTGTAATACTTGTTATTGTTATTGGTATTGTTGTTGAAGTTTGTTGTTGATTATCTTGAACCGAGTTGAATCTCGGGGGTGTTGTATGTATAGGGAAAGTGCTGCCGAAATTTCGGTAGCCAAGTATGACCAAAGATTAAAATGTTAACCTTCATGAATAGTAAGCGGTAAAGATGACCATTTGCAGATTTTAGCGAAACGGGAATCGAAATAGGACGAGCGTAAAGCATAACGAAGGTATGTAAAGTCTTCCCTTTCATTCTTAGGCATGTTCTAAACGTAATAGGCTCGGTCGCGAGCCTTAGATATGATTTGTCTCTTGAAACCCGAGATTGAAATCGGCCCCATTTCCTTGGCGCAATTGAATTAGTTTCTTTACAAATTGTCATCAAAGTGACTTATATGTATGTAATCTTCACAAATGAACTCGGATTGTCCCAAAACTCTCATGAATGATTCCCTAAGGTTTAAGATCCATAATTTGAGTTCACCCCTCGATTTACCCGAGGTGGGCCCACAGAGACCCGAGACCTCTAATTATGGTTTAAATTGATTTATTTCTATACGATGCTTAAAGAGTCTTCGATCATTGTCCGTTGTCAAGTATAAATATAATGAGCCTATAATATATTTTGATATGTCTTGTGATCTTAGAAACATGATTTGAAGTAAGTAATCATGCCGTCCCCAAAAAGGGCATACATATGTACTACGACTATCGTCCGATTTCATTGAAATGATATGTCATTTAAATTTGTTCCGTTTGTTAAAGAACGATCGTTTTGAATATTCCATGAGCCTTGTGATATATTTGCTACGTGCGAACAATCTTAAAATTGTTTTGACATAATCGTCACGATTGCCGAAAGGTACGTATTATGACTTATTGTTTGGCTTGTCTATCAAGTACGGTCTAGTATGCATATGTTTACGCATTGCCTCGTTCGTGCAAGTTATGATATGTCTTTTCACGAGCCGGGCCGGGACATGATCTCGTGCGCACTTCTGCATTATTCACCGAGTCCTCGTACTTGCGGGCGGGACACGTTATCGTATATGATTATGATGTAATGATACGGGGATGGCGGCCGGGATGGCACCTTATGATTATTCACGAGACCGCGATGGGGGGGCGGGACACGTTATGTACACATGATACACGATTCGACATGCATGATTTTATACTACCGAGTCCTTAACAAAGGGGCGGGACACGTTATTTGCATATGTGATGTATGGTTTTGCTATAAATATGATTTCATCTACGAGTCCCTTATCGAAAGGTAGGGACACGATATAAGTCTATATGATGACATATGATCGGTAAGCATTACTTAACCATTGGCATTATGTTTCGAGGTCTCGGATAAAATACTCATTTGGTACTTCGAGACTACGTACTACTTCTTTATATCTCCGGCTACGACTACGGTTTTGACATTTATATTTACGCACTCACTCGTTTCCCGACTACGGTTATATTTGTCACATTTTCGCTTTACATACTCGGTACATTTTCCGTACCGACCCCCGAGTTCTTCGGGGGCTCGGGCACGTACCCGCGGTACGGACGCGCCTTTTGATACACCGCCGACTTAGGACATACGTTACTGCTTTGCTTGGGAGTGCTCTGTTGTTCGGAGGCGTATTTTTGGTATATATCTTCGATGTTTGTCTGCGCTTGTACATATAGTCATCGGGTACGGCGGGGCCCGTCCCGTCTTCGATTTCTCCCGTTCGTATGTTAGAGGCACGTAGACATAAAAGTGGGTTATGGTCCCGTCTGTACGATCGTGTATGTATCATATGTTTGGACGGTTATCTACCGCGGCGGCCTTGTCGGCTCGCCTATATATGTGTATATGGATATGTTGGCCGTGTGACGCTTTCTTTGGTATTTCACGAGTGCGGTTAATTTTTGGTTAGTACGCAAAATAGAGGAGACTACGCTAAATTTTTCCAAATACTCGCGTTACTATTTTTGGCTTTTGGTACGTACGGGTGCCCGGTTCGGGCGCTAGTCGCGGCCTACGGGATTGGGTCGTGACGGGCACTCCAAGATCTACATAACGTGTGTGTGTGTCCAACATTAGCTAAGCATTTAGGCAGATTCCAAACAAACACCAAATTGTTATGTTAATTGTGTAGTTGTGATTATGATGGAATTTATATTGGAAATCAAAGATGGATGAATTTGATGAAATATGGAAATGTAGGGGTGGCCAAACTACAACATCAATAATCAATTCAAAATGCATTTTAACATTAAGTTTGTTTAATAATTCAATAACATTCACAATATTCCAATATACTGGAAGTAAAATGATACTTACCTTCAAATGGACATCAACATTTATTCGTATTAATGTGATTTTATGATATTAAGACAATATTCAAGTGAACTTTGATGATTGTTCACACAATTTTGGAAGACAACATCCATGTTATGAATATTCCTTGTCAAAGAATGGAAGTTTTAATCCACATCCTTCGGTCCCAAATTCATGTATTACACTAACAATGTGTCAAATTTAACAATGTCATTCTCATAAATGATGTTAGATTAAAATCACATTTTTTTAAATCAGTATGTAAACATTAAACATCAATGTGAATCATTAAACTGTGCATTTTTCATCATAGAATCCATAACGACGACAACTAAAATATAACAACAATTTGATTCTTGTTGTGAATTAATGTTGTTGGTTGGTCGTTGTCGACAATTAAGCCGAACTTAAATTCTTTTCATTCTTTTATCACACTACAACAATCAAGACATGCTAACTAGAATTAATTCACTACTTTTGAAACAACATGCACGGAATACACCATAAAGGTGACCATTTGCAAAGTTTTCATGAATTTCATTTGATTTTTGGCAATCGTGAACACATATAAAACATCCAAAACACATAAAAACAAGATTAAACTTTCTTCACAACTTCACAACTTACTAAGGTTTGAATCGGACCTCGAGTAGTCAATCGCTCCCAACAACACTCCACGTTAATAAGCACCCTTCAATTTCTTGCTTGAAGAAATAATTAGTTAGGTTGTACATGACTTGAAATTGCAAGCTATGGCCGAACACACCTAAACTCTTCTCCAAGTTTTTGTAAACAAAATTCTATTAAGTGTTGAAGTGTGGAAGATGACTTATTAGTCATCTTTTAATATATGTATAAGGATCATGCCACCTCAATTGACCTAGGGTGGGCCCACTTATTTCCGATTTTACCCTTATTGTTTATGATTTTTTTGTTTTCATGTAATAAAACACTTTCCAAAAATAAATTTTAACTTTCTTTAATATTTATTACTTAACAATTTGTTTTAACTATTCCGTTAAGTTCCATGATGTATCTCGGGATATGTATCACAAATTCACTCATAACGTTTTGTTCAAAATACGATATAACCCACATGTAATGTCTTATACATACATATACATACGTCGATATACATTGATTTGATTTGTCATACGATATGCCTCATCGAGTCCGGAGAATATATATGTTATTTTTATTGCATTAATTCTCACTACTCCACTCGTGGATGCCAAAAGTATATTCATATCTTTTGTCCATATTCACAGGATATTAATAATTCTCAAATACTTTCCTCTCGCATTACCTGTTACGTACTCGTGCCTCGATTTCAAATCCTTTGAGGTTGACCATGTCATGGGTCGGTATAATTAATGTATATATATAACGATATTCTTACGATTATGTTATGTGATGTGGCCACTTGGTATGTTATGATGTGTTCTTAATCATTCATTCTTGTCTTAAGTATAATGTGTTTTGGCACGGACTTAGGGGTGTAACATAGACACACCTAAATCCCGATCAAGCATAATTCCATATGTTTTACAATCACACTACAATGATTTCGATACGCATTTAGAACTTGCATCTTATTTGTCTTCTTAGCAAATTTCGAAAACTTCCGTTTTTTTAGTCTTATTTATAAACGGTTCTTGAACCCTTTCACATATTCACTAATACATTTTCCAACCTTGTAGAACCTTACTCTAACCCATTACTTTATTAATACTAGGAAAAGGTACGAAACGTTTGACCTTTAGACGATTCGCCCGCCTAGGTTTTCTTCTTAAGAATTGGAAGTGCTCCTTTGTTAAGAGATGATTTGCTATAAAAATTATGGTTAGGAATGTTGCATTTGTATATATTCATTAGGGTTAAACGGAGACTTTTCATATGATTACGTTTTTGTCCTTAGAAATATTGATTTAGACATGTGTGTGGGTTACGTATATGTTTGGGCGAGAGTTGCGTACGTTTAGGGTTATCTATGTTTTGTGACCGCCTTAGTCCGCGTAGTGTGAAGATCCATGTTAAATTATTATCTATCGGCTTTAATATTTTGCTAATTTGTTGGGTCCACGAGTGCCCAACTACATTTTTGTGACAATCGATGGTTGGGTCTCGTGTCGTAAATTCTATGGTGTAGCGCGCTACATTTGAAATGAGAGTTTAATGACTAAAGATTGATGTGGTAATTGTAATAATGGGATGATTAGAAGTTAATGTGCTTTTGATGTAATTTTTATATTTAAGAGAATGGCATTGTTAGAGTGGTGAATTGTTGGTGCAAATCATGAAAATGGAAGTGAGGAATGTGTTATGGTTGAGGTTCTCGGGTTTGGGGCAATTTCGGGTGAGTTAGAGTATTATTTGGGATGTGTTGAAATATTGTGTGAATTGTTTGAAATGTTCTTGAATGTTGTTGGTATGGTTTTGGACTAGTATTTGAATGTATAAGTGTTGATGTTGGCTTGAAGGTGAGCCGTTGAATTGAATATAATGAATGTTGTCGAATGATGTAAAAGAGGGTTACTAATGTTATATTGCCTTTCGGATTGATTATTGATGTTGCTAGGTTGGTTGTTGGTATTGTTGTTGTTGACACTATATAGTTAAATTCTCGGGGTTGGTCTAAAACAATACCCGGGAAATGTTGCAACCAAATTTCCGTAGAATTATGTGTTAGTTTGGGAATGAACTCTTAAATACTTATAGTTGACATTGGCATTTAATGATGTTATGTAGACCTCGGGAGTCCGAGACATAGGTTGGAGTTTGGATTAGCTCTTGGAAGCGACGAGGTATGTAAAGCTTGGCCACTTCCTTCTTTTGGCATGCTTTAGTCGTAAATAGGTTATGACACGAGCCTCGAGGAAATTCTACTCTCGCGATCCGACCATGTCTGTGATTCTTATTTGTTTCTTGGTCTTCGTATGCTTGATATGATTAAATATTGGCCCCCTGCTATGTCTTTTGTATGACTAAGTTTCAAAGATTGCATAAAAGTTGGTTTTTTAAAAGAGTTTTGTTCCTAAATGATTTCGAAAACTAGGAAAGTCCGTAACTTTCACGAAAGAAATTTGCAAAATGGGTTATGGATCGCTTCGATATGCTCAAAAATGATTCCATGATGTATGATGCCTATGTTTTTCATAGGTGGGCCCGCTCGGGTTGACACCGTCGTGGAAGAAAAATCTGGGTCCCGCGACTTTATATATTACGTACTTCGATGACTTTTGCAAGAATATGATATGACTATTATCCCGATTTCAAGTATGATCAGTTTACCTACCTTTTAAGTTTATGATAATGATCTTATGCACATGATTTTGGTACGTAACTATGATTTCTGAAGTTCGGTTTGATATGGTCCCGTGTGATATTTGGGAGAAAATCTGATTTGACTACTGTTTTGGCTTATAAACGATGGTTCGTTGTGATTAACATATTAAGTCTTTGAAAATGTTTTAAACCGTATTTGGTTACTCATAACTTTGTTCGTGTATTCTGTTGTTACATTTTTCGCCAAGTCCCGGGCCGGTTATGTTATCGTACGCACTATGCTGTATTCTGAAATATGATGTGTATTCTGAAGTATGATGTGTATTTCGAAACATGATGTGATACGAAGTCTGATATGATATGATGGTCTGATTTACCGATGCGTATTCCGGAGTATGATGTGTCCGGTTCGCCGAGCCCCTTTTCGATCGGGAATCGCGTATATATTATGGTGTTATGATGTGTCTGGTACGCCGAGCCCCTTTCGGCCGGGTACTGTGCTACGTTATATGCTATATGTATGGATTCTAGAATATGATCAGTTGGAATCAGAGCCGGTGGTGGGGAAAACCCAATGGTGGGGCAAACCCAATGATGAGGCAAAATTTCACATTGGTTTAGGAAAATTCCACATTGGTTTAGGCAAATCCCACATTGGTTTAGGCGAATCCCACATCGGTTAATGTCAGCTCATATGATAAGATATGATGTTATGATGTGCTTCGGTATGTATATGTATGATTTGTATTTCAGGAGTAAGCGTTTTGGCATTCTGATTATTATATTTGTCTTGTGTACCTCTGTTGCATAACTTGCGTGTCGATAGCCCGGCCGGGGACATTTTGGTATTTGGTTATTATGTTCACTTTACGTACCTCGTTCCGATTATGACTCATATTTGTTACTATATCTTACGCTTTGCATACTCGGTACATATTTGTGTAGAATCCGACCCCACTTTCTTCAATAAGTGCGTTTCATGCCCGCACGTACGGACACACGGTTCGGTGATCCGCCGTCTAGGACACCTATTACTCATCATATATCCCTTTATCTCGGAGCCTACATTTTGGTAATCCACCTTCGTTATTTGTATATATGTTCGTTCATAGTTACGGCGGGGCCATCGTCCCGTCATATGGTTTTTATCACAACATTTGAAAATCAATCATACGTAGACATAGATGTGGGTTATGTATTTTGTTCAAGATACGAATTGTACGAGTTGTGTTTAAACGGCCGGATGCGTCGAATAAATTTTATCGGTCGCGTGTATGTATGCTTTGATACGTTATGTATATTATGACGGCCGTTTATGCCAAAAGACGAAAGGGTATATATGTTTGTATGCGTCGGTTTGGAGCCACGTGTGATATTTGTATATGTATGAGTCATTTGTATGCCGAATCGGTTAATGAGCGTATGGGTGCCCAAAATCTGGGCACAAGTCACGGCCTACGGGGTTGGGTAGCGTACGAAGTGGTATCGATAGTTCATCCTTGGAATGTTCACACCCGATTTTACTAGGGTGTGATGGGCACCACCCCACATTCGGAGCCGAGCGAACCCACGACTCTTATTACATACATACATAAGCTTCCGGACTATTAATCAAACAAAAATGACAAATACAACAAATGTCCTGAAAATATCCTTTGTAGTGTACAAATCGACAGAATATGTAATCATATGAAAATTATGGCATACACAGAATGACATGACGGCTAATGGAGCCGCCTACAGAACTGACATCCAGAACCCACACTCTGTCTGCAAAGTCTCTAACAGATAATCAGAACACATGACATGCATAATCTGACTCGGCAGCACTCCAGGAGCAAATGGAGCTTGCCAACGCCGCTGAAACTCCCCCTACAAAGCCTGTACTCATCTGGGTGTACCTGCGCGGCATGAAACGCAGCCCCCGAAGAACAGGGGGTCAGTACGGAATATGTACTGAGTATGTAAAGCATAAAATGCGATAAACAGAATCATGACTGAACAGAGGATACAGAACATAAATGCAAAGGGCGGAGTATCAGAAATGCTTACTCATAAGACATAAACAGATGCATAGCAGAAAACATGCCATAGCCGGCCCCCATCATGGGACTCGGCGAACAGAAAGTGGTCGCCCCTGACGCCGGCGCCACAACAAATCATATCAAATCGAAATGCGCGCATATCATAGCATATCGATGGCCATATCATATCATGTCATATCGAGTGTGTACATGGCACATCATACACCACAACCCATGTACATATATACCGCCCCCTCACGCACCGAGGCACGGCGAACAATGCGATGGAATACGCGTGATAACATATCTGCCCGGGCTCAGTGAAGGAAGCATTGAGGCATCCACGAGTGGAGTAGTGAGAAACTAAATGCAAATATAAAATGTACAGCATGTACAGAAATCAGACGGAATAATCAAACGACATATCAAAAAAAGGGGTCCGGACGAGGCGTAGCACATACCTTTTAATGACCGCGGAGGATTCCTTTCGAAATAGAACTTTAGGGATCATTGTGTGTATCAAAATGTAAAACACATACAGAGACTCGATAGCGTAACTCAAAGGCGGACCTTATAGAGAGCGTTTGACAATAGTCGAAACATAAGTCTTTCGGACCTCGAATGGCTCGTGTCAAAAGTCTTTACAAGCGTTTCAAATCTCAAGGTGGGTCATAAGGCTTAATAAAATAATTATAGCATTTATTCGAAGAACTTAGAAAGGTAGTTAAAAGTTTTCCTTAGTTTTCATTTTAAAGAAGATCAAACGGAATATCCACACAAAGTTCGGGAATAATGGGTCCGTCTCGGGTCAAGTGAGGTGGCGTACCCAAACGGCGCATATTAAACCTTATGAAGTCATTTATGGGAGGCATAAGATAATCGGATTTCATATGTACAAGTTCTAGATACTTGGATGACTCGTTGATACAATCGCAACATAATTAGTTCAATCTTCCGAAAGAAAAAGGGGCATTTTTGGACGTGGATTCCGAGGAGTAGAGTTGTCCCCGAGGTCCAAATTCAAACCTAGTACGCCTAAGACATGCCAAGAGAAGGAATGGGAGAGCTTTACATACCTTTCTTGTCCTTTCCGCTTGCCAAAATCCAAATCCCGTTTCGTCAAAATCCTACAAATGGTCACATTTACCGGTTACTATTCACGAGGTTCAAACTTCCAACTTGGGTTTAGTATTTGCCTACCGAAATTTCGGCAAACATCTCCCCTATAAATATGACACCCCGAGCATTTAACTCGGCTCAATTGTCAACAACAATAACCCGAGAATGAAACTCGGCCAAAATAACAATAACCATACTAACAACAATATAAACGCCAATCCAAAACGCATTCCAACATAAGTAGTCTTCCTTACTACATGGTATGTCAACTTTCAATCCAATTGCGCACATTCAACCCAATATCAACATTTACATATTCATTCACTAATTTGAGATCATTCAAACATAACTAAAAGCATTCCAAGTTATATATTCAATATTCAACAATTTCATAAATTTCCATATTCCATCCAAAACTCTCATATACAAAACAAAACCATCCCAATACATTTTCTACTTACTACTTCATCACTAACAACCATAATCCACACCTTAACAACTTCATTATCTTAATATCATAAAATCGCCTTAATAGGACATAATTTCCCTACATTCCATTTTCATGCAAACTTAACCCATATATGCCTCATTTACATTGTAATGATCATAACAACACAACTAACACGTTAAATAAAACAAATCCTTCATTAATTCTTCACTATGTATCCCACGGCCACATGCAATTTTCCACATTTCTCCAATTTTCGTTCAACCTCCATTTCCAATACAATTTCCATAGTAACCACAACTAAATTACAACATAAACTCCAACTCATCTTACCTATACAACAATTCACACACACGGCCATATACATACATATATAATTATCATGCAAACGTCCATATTTCTATGAATTCTATTCATTTCCATATACTACAACACTAACAAACCTTCATAACATAAATAAAAGAGAGGAATTCTTACCTTTTTCTTCTAACCTCTTCACTTCACCAAGTTGTCCAAACGACGAAACGAACGACTTATCTTCCGAAATAATTATACCACGTTGTAGAGGACCCTTGAATTAGTAGGAATACAACAAGAAAATAATTTTTGGGGAAAAGATTTAAGGGGACAAAATTTAAGGACCATGGCCGAATGGCCATGGTTATTATTCTCCTTCTTTCTTTCTTTCTTCTTTCACCATTTTCTTGAAGTTTCTTGAATATCCATTTGGCCCCCTTATTTTCCTTTATACTACCAATTTTAATTTTCATGGGCTTGGCCCATTTTCTTTCCTTTTTCATCCCATGGCCGGTTGGGCCTCTCCTTGGGCTTTTTGCTTTTTTTTTTTTTTCAAGCCCAATTACTTAGTCCATAATTTTAGTAATTCATGAAACTATTTTTTTGAAATTCCAATTTTGCCCTTAACCTTTTCCAATATTTCCACGTCCAAACTTTCATAACCAACTTATGTGTCAAACAAGATCAATACATAGCATTGTCCTTAACTTGTTACAATTATCCCAAACCATCCGAACGCGCAAAATACGAGGTGTAACATCCTTCCCCCCTTTAGAACATTCGTCCTCGAATGTTAAATTTAGCCTTATAGGGGCTTACAAATATTTCGGGGGAGCTCCCTTGTACGGTTATCACACCCAACTCGTGCACTACTAAGCACAATCAAATAAGTGATTCTGATTATCCGTAGGTATAGAAACCAAGTGGGGGTACTTCTTTTTCATCTCGCCTGGAGTGTCTTAAGTCACCTTTTCCTTACTACTACTCCGTCAAACAGTACCTTCATGGGGCCATATCTTCGTCACGCAGTTTTTCTTTTTCTGCCAAGTTGGACTTTATTGGCCGTTTCTGGTAGGACAGCTCTTCTATTCCTTGAATGCTCCTCCACGGCGAATATTATAGGGGTCACAATGTATTTGCGAAGCGTAGGCATGCGGAACACTAGATGCACCGCTTCTCCATTAAATGGTAAATCTGATTCATAGAAACCTTGTCTACCTCACGACTGATCCGATAACGTCCAAGACATCTCGACTATGTTTTTCTCATAACACCTCTCATGGGTGATATTTTCGAAAATGTCCAGTTACTAACCCGGAGTTCTAAGCGTCGACAACGATCACCTGTATACGATTTCTGTCAGCTCTAAGTCGCTAATGACTGTTCCCAAGTGAGTTTCACTTTAGCAACTATCCGTTGAATTATATTTGTACCAAGTAACTTAGCCCTGTCACTATTAAATTGGCTAACTGCTGACGCACATTTCTCACCATACAGAGCCTTAAACGGCGTGTTCTGATTGCTATTATTATCAATAGTTCGACAAGTGGCAAGTGTTCATTTTCATTGCCTCTGATTTCTATGGTACGGCTCATAACTTAATTTCTAGCGTCTGGATAACATGCTTAGCGTGCCTGCCAGTTTAAGAGCAGATACGGATTTAAGACTTGCTTGTATTCTTAATTTCTTCCAGACAGATCTCCAAAGGTTAACCATATGCTGGGTATTTTTTTCGACGTAATAGGCGTGGATCTTTACGAAATTTCACTACCTCCCTGAGGTATAATTCTACATAGTTCTGGTAATTCTTGTTTAACCATCCTATGATTTCCGTAATTTCATCTGTCATATTTTGGCGCTTACTTCATATCACTCCGTTGCCTTCGATTCAAACTCTTTCGTTCCCTTGTTCTGCGATTTTGCTCTTAATCTTCACTGCCACCGATTATGTTGTAAGCTCTGCGAGAGTATGTAACATACGCAAGCTAATCCATGAAATGTCTTAGCATCGCCTTACTAACCTTTAGGTTGTTCCTTGTTTTCTCCCTTCGTCTTATAATCCGTATCGGGAGAGATTTTTAATTGGTCCTGGTCGAGTTCCGCTTACCTTTAGTACCAATTTCATTTTGGTAATATGGTCTAGACCATCTCTGCATTTTCCATATCGCATTCAAAATATCATAACCATACTGTTGGTATTGGATCCTTACATTTCTCATCAGTTATGTACTCACTTGGTTTGCTTAACGTGCAATTGTTCGTGAGTTACATAACCGTCCTCGCATAATTCGTATACAATATTTTTGATTTCAGACATAATCTCTCTTGTTTGATCCACCCGACCTTACATACCTCATTTGTGCCAAAATGCGCTAATTCTATTTCGTCGTATTCCTTTCTCTTTCTACAAGCATCTACTACCTGGAGTCATATTACCCACAACCTTTACCAACAATCCCTTAATTATCGTCTTGATTCCCATTCGTTTGTTGTCGGTTTCAAATTACACCAACTGGTTTCAGCATAGGATCTCGCAAACAATTCAAGCATTCACACTAAATGAACTGTGACGTCAGTTGGTTTCATCTTACCTTCGCATTCCTACCGTCCGCTCCCCCCCTTTAGGGTGCTCCTATATCATTATCTATTCATATTCTATCCTTTTTGTCTCCCTTCAAAGTTTTCAAACTCACAGGGTTCTTTCCGAATACAATTTGCATACCATACCGTACCCACACAGCTTTTATACCTTCTATAACTTAATTTACCCTGGTATAAAATTCTAACGCACTCACGGGCAATAGGAATTCTCAATATCTCGTACAAAATCTGATCTGACGATTAGTACTCGGATAGCGTCATCGTAACCACAACATATCCAAATCATATTGCATTTATTCCCGTCGAAAGTCAGTTACTGCGTCGAATCGTCTCAAATTCTTCACTTCGTAACACTTATAGTTGGACGGTAAATATTTCAAGCTTTCTGACGATACCATCTTTTTTTTCCATAAGATAGGTACCAACTACTTTTCCCAATAACTTACAACATACCCGTCGTTTCACAAATTCTCAATTCTTGCTTCTTATGGTTTTCGTTGCTTTCTGTGGTACTCTTTTCATTCCTTTCATCCATGTCTATGTATATATATATATATTTTTTTTTCCCACGAATTCCATTCCTAATTTGTCGAGCACAATTTACTAAGCGGTTATCTAAAAATATTCTTCAACCACCATCGGAAGAAACTAGAGCTTGGCAAGTATCGCAAGGCATTCCAGTACTTGATTCACATGATTTATCTCCCGACTTATCCTTAGATTCTAGACGAACTACTTAGATCACACGTATTTACTTGTGTACTCTGGACTCTCTCATCATAGTTGCCTTCAGTTACCGGGCGTTCTTGCCCGCCAATTCGGGCCTTCTTCTAAAGCACAATATGGTCGGAACATATTCTAGCCCATTTAGATGAATTACGAATTGATCGCCCATATATTTTTCTTCAAAGCAAGATTTTTCCCAAATAGGGGTAGTGCTTCTTATAGATGACGTGGGAAGTCTTTCCTAAAGCTTAATTCATCATAGCATGATGGTCCTTCTCTTTCTGTTCTCATTGTTATTTCCGTCAACATATAATAGTGATCCCATACTTTCCTACAGAACTTGGTAAGTCTCTTTCGTACATTCAATAGCTCACTTTTATGTTCACACTTTTCCCGTATATTCTAGTCACGTAATTCATATCCTGTTTTTGGCCACTTCGCCATTAGGCTTTACTTATCTTCGTAGCCATCCTTATTAAGCTTTCTAGTTACTCCACATATTCTAATTCCCTTTGGCTGTCTTAATTTCCCATTCATTTCATACACTTACATTTATGGAGCCCTGAGTGCACTTCCCGCGGGGTCACCCATCCTGAATTGCTCGGGGTCCTAGCACGCTTAACCTTGAAACTCGGGTGAAATACGATGCTTTAATGCCGGTATAATTGCATCCACTTGGTCACATGACCTTTCTTTGCATAATGCGGGGCAGATTGAAGTCTTACAGATTTCGAGACGTTTCCATAACACGTCCTATTTTCCATATTTACTGTTTTACCCTCCGTATTCCACAATTTTCATCTTTCATCCTAGGTTCCCAGTTCCTCAATAGTAACAAATATATCCTCGTCGTCATTACTTATAATTATTTAGGGTGTTGTCCTGTTTGGATCTTCACCTACCACCCCTACATAATAATTCACCGCAAACTTGATTGTCGGTTGTCACTAAATCCGCTAACAGGCTTTGCTGCTACTAAGCATTGAATGTGATTCGTCTCGATCTTTCCAAGCTGTTAACTGTCTTTCCTATAATCATTTTTTTCCGCATACCCAAATCCATAACTTTTCGAACGAACGTGTCTCGGTTATTGTCTACTCACAATATTTTCCTTCCCCCTTTTTGACGTATCGACTAAATATTCTAATTAACAATTTTGCAAAATCTCTTTTATCATGCTTGTTGTTCAAACTCGTACACATCAAATTCGATGATGCCTCGCGAAGAACATACAGTTACATAACGCATCCCCGTTATTCAAAACTTCCAGTTTCCAGTAACAAACAAATATATCAAAATTCATTTCTGTAGCTTTCGTGTCATCACTTACTTTCCTTCGTCGTATGTAAAGCCCACATATAGGAATTTCATTTTCCTATGACTTGGCTCTATCGCACGATGCCGACGAAAGAAGGTCAACAATCCCTAAATGCCCCGTAGCCTCTGTTTATAGATGTGGCGCGCTTCACACCATAAACGGGACTCTCCGGACACGACTTTGCGAGACAACCCTTAGGACGGACACCGCTCGATACCACTTTGTCACACCCCGATTTTACTAGGGTGTGATGGGCACCCGACCCCACATTCGGAGCCGAGCGAACCCACTGACTCTTATTACATACATACATAAGCTTCCGGACTATTAATCAAACAAAAATGACAAATACAACAAATGTCCTGAAAATATCCTTTGTAGTGTACAAATCGACAGAATATGTAATCATATGAAAATTATGGCATACACAGAATGACATGACGGCTAATGGAGCCGCCTACAGAACTGACATCCAGAACCCACACTCTGTCTGCAAAGTCTCTAACAGATAATCAGAACACATGACATGCATAATCGACTCGGCGGCACTCCGGGAGCAAATGGAGCTTGCCAACGCCGCCGAAACTCCCCCTACAAAGCTTTGTACTCATGGAGGGTGTACACCGCGCGGCATGAAACGCGGATCCCCCCCGAAGAACGGGGGTCGATGCGGAATATGTCGAGTATGTAAAGCATAAAATGCGATAAACGGAATCATGGTGAACGAGAGGATACGAACATAAATGCAAAGGGCGGAGTATCGAAATGCTTACTCATAAGACATAAACGGATGCATAGCGAGAAAACATGCCATAGCCGGCCCCCGTCATGGGACTCGGCGAACGAAAGTGGTCGCCCCCGACGGCGGCGCCACAACAAATCATATCAAATCGAAATGCGCGCATATCATAGCATATCGAGATGGCCATATCATATCATGTCATATCGAGTGTGTACATGGCACATCATACACCACAACCCATGTACATATATACTGCCCCCTCACCGAGGCACGGCGAACAATGCGATGGAATACGCGTGATAACATATCCTGGCCCGGGCTCAGTGAAGGAAGCATTGAGGCATCCACGAGTGGAGTAGTGAGAAACTAAATGTAAATATAAAATGTACAGCATGTACAGAAATCAGACGGAATAATCAAACGACATATCAAAAAAAGGGGTCCGGACGAGGCGTAGCACATACCTTTTAATGACCGCGGAGGATTCCTTTCGAAATAGAACTTTAGGGATCATTGTGTGTATCAAAATGTAAAACACATACGAGAGACTCGATAGCGTAACTCAAAGGGCGGACCTTATAGAGAGCGTTTGACAATAGTCGAAACATAAGTCTTTCGGACCTCGGAATGGCTCGTGTCAAAATAGTCTTTAAGGTTAGTTTCAAATCTCAAGGTGGGTCATAAGGCTTAATAAAATAATTATAGCATTTATTCGAAGAACTTAGAAAGGTAGTTAAAAGTTTTCCTTAGTTTTCATTTTAAAGAAGATCAAACGGAATATCCACACAAAGTTCGGGAATAATGGGTCCGTCTCGGGTCAAGTGAGGTGGCGTACCCAAACGGCGCATATTAAACCTTATGAAGTCATTTATGGGAGGCATAAGATAATCGGATTTCATATGTACAAGTTCTAGATACTTGGATGACTCGTTGATACAATCGCAACATAATTAGTTCAATCTTACTGAAAGAAAAAGGGGCATTTTTGGACGTGGATTCCGAGGAGTAGAGTTGTCCCCGAGGTCCAAATTCAAACCTAGTACGCCTAAGACATGCCAAGAGAAGGAATGGGAGAGCTTTACATACCTTTCTTGTCCTTTCCGCTTGCCAAAATCCAAATCCCGTTTCGTCAAAATCCTACAAATGGTCACATTTACCAGTTACTATTCACGAGGTTCAAACTTCCAACTTGGGTTTAGTATTTGCCTACCGAAATTTCGGCAGCATCTCCCCTATAAATATGACACCCCGAGCATTTAACTCGGCTCAATTGTCAACAACAATAACCCGAGAATGAAACTCGGCCAAAATAACAATAACCATACTAACAACAATATAAACAGCCAATCCAAAACGCATTCCAACATAAGTAGTCTTCCTTACTACATGGTATGTCAACTTTCAATCCAATTGCGCACATTCAACCCAATATCAACATTTACATATTCATTCACTAATTTGAGATCATTCAAACATAACTAAAAGCATTCCAAGTTATATATTCAATATTCAACAATTTCATAAATTTCCATATTCCATCCAAAACTCTCATATACAAAACAAAACCATCCCAATACATTTTCTACTTACTACTTCATCACTAACAACCATAATCCACACCTTAACAACTTCATTATCTTAATATCATAAAATCGCCTTAATAGGACATAATTTCCCTACATTCCATTTTCATGCAAACTTAACCCATATATGCCTCATTTACATTGTAATGATCATAACAACACAACTAACACGTTAAATAAAACAAATCCTTCATTAATTCTTCACTATGTATCCCACGGCCACATGCAATTTTCCACATTTCTCCAATTTTCGTTCAACCTCCATTTCCAATACAATTTCCATAGTAACCACAACTAAATTACAACATAAACTCCAACTCATCTTACCTATACAACAATTCACACACACGGCCATATACATACATATATAATTATCATGCAAACGTCCATATTTCTATGAATTCTATTCATTTCCATATACTACAACACTAACAAACCTTCATAACATAAATAAAAGAGAGGAATTCTTACCTTTTTCTTCTAACCTCTTCACTTCACCAAGTTGTCCAAACGACGAAACGAACGACTTATCTTCCGAAATAATTATACCACGTTGTAGAGGACCCTTGAATTAGTAGGAATACAACAAGAAAATAATTTTTGGGGAAAAGATTTAAGGGGACAAAATTTAAGGACCATGGCCGAATGGCCATGGTTATTATTCTCCTTCTTTCTTTCTTTCTTCTTTCACCATTTTCTTGAAGTTTCTTGAATATCCATTTGGCCCCCTTATTTTCCTTTATACTACCAATTTTAATTTTCATGGGCTTGGACCATTTTCTTTCCTTTTTCATCCCATGGCCGGTTGGGCCTCTCCTTGGGCTTTGCTTGTTTGTTTTTTTTTTTTTTCAAACCCAATTACTTAGTCCATAATTTTAGTAATTCATGAAACTATTTTTTGAAATTTCAATTTTGCCCTTAACCTTTTCCAATATTTCCACGTCCAAACTTTCATAACCAACTTATGTGTCAAACAAGATCAATACATAGCATTGTCCTTAACTTGTTACAATTATCCCAAACCATCCGAACGCGCAAAATACGAGGTGTAACAAGAATCTTGTTTATCGGTGTGTTGTGCACCACATCTATAAACAGGGGGCTACGGGACATTTAGGATGTTATATTTCCTTCTGATCTTAGATCGTGCGATAGAGCTGTATTATCGGGATGACCCTCCCTAACGGATTGTTATGATTTCGCCGATGCTCCTCAGGAAGGCCACGGTGCCCGTGGCGGCAAGTCTCACGTAGTGGGGGAGACCGGCCCAGGCCGGAGAGTTACCCGGGCCCGTGGCCGAGCTCGTACACGAGATCGTGCCCCCGACAGCCAGTTCGGCTACACCGCCATTATCCGAGGGGTTTGGAGAAGCGACAGCTGCAGGTCATGGGGCGGCTCCCCCGCCAGCTCCCAGGGTTCGAGTACCCGAGCCTCTGGCTCCTCAGCCAGGGGCGGAAGATCGGGCGATGCGAGATGCGATCCGATTATTGACCGAATTGATGGCGGCCCAGGTTCACACGCACGGATCAGGGGGTGATCGTGCGGATAGATATGACGATCGAGAGGGCCGTGATTTTTTACGCTTTGTGGCCCACCGAGTTTTTGGGTCCAAAGCCTTGAGAGGACCCTCGGGAGTTCATCCGACGGATGCGGTGTACAACGCGATTGATTAGTGCTTCGAGACAGAGTCGGTTAGGATGGCATCCTATTGGTTGCACGATGTAGCGGCTAATTGGTATGAGTCTTGGATGCTGTCTAGAGGCGAGGGTGCCCCTCCGGCGGTATGGGGCGAGTTCACGGAGGCCTTCCTTGCCCGTTTCTTGCCCGAAGCGCGGCGAGACGGGGTGAGACATTCTGTGTTAAAGCACGGTGGCGAGGAGCGTCGGGGAGTATAGTTTGGAGTTTGATTCGTTGGCCATATATGCATACGCTTATGTAGGCGATATGACGGATCGGATGCACCGATTTGTGATGGGGCTGGATGTTTACCTGGTTGAAGTTGTACGGTGATGGCGGCCCCGTCAGGGATGGACATCGCACGAATTCAGGCACATGCCCAGGGTATGGAGGAGCGACATAGGGGGCGTCAGCCCGATAGAGATTATGATGGGGGCCGGCCAAGGAGCTGATCCTGGCAGGTGATACGGAGAGTCCCGAGGGCGGGCGGCCTCGGCGAGAAGACATAGCAGACACCCTTCCCGGCCCGGCAACGACAGTACACCCCACGGTTCACGGCGGGGAGATCTGTTATACCTCGCGTTTTGTACATTTGAATATTTCGAAGTTAATGGCGGGAAGTTGAGGACGAGGTTATATTTTCTGGTTTGGTTGGATGCGCAAGTCGCTTATAATATTATTGGCATGGAGTGTTAAGGGCAAATTTGAAATTTGGAAATGTCTACTAATTCATGACTTATTGGAGAAGCCATTGTGGCCGTGGGCCCCACTTATGCATTGACCATTGGTTGCAAGCCATGCAATAAAACATGTGATCACCTTATGCTTTAGTGGCCAAAATACATTTGTGGGAAAAGATGACAAGGCAAGACAAGTAAGTCATCTTTGTGACTTAAGGAAATTTCTAGAGATTTGAAGAAAATTTGGAGGGAAAAAAGAAAAAAAAAAGAAAGGAGGGGCACATGACCGGCCATGTGCCCATGTATATATATATATATATATATATATATATATATATATATATATATATATATATGAGTCATGAAAAAGAACAAGACAACTTATCATTTTAACTTCAAGAAAATTCAAGAAGGTTGGAGAGAAAAAAAGAAAAGAGAGAGGGGCAACCATTCGGCCAAGCAGCTGGCCGAAGATGGTCCCTTAAGTTTGATGGTGAAGAATAATTTTCTCCTTGTCTTCCTACTAATTAGAAGGTCCTTGTTAACATGAGCTAGTTGTTGGAGCAAGCAAGGCATCCGTTTGCATGATTCATGGCCTTAGCCGAGAAGAGGAGGTGAAGGAACAAGGTATGTGTTTAACCTTCTCTTACATGTCTTAGGGATGATTGTGAGTATTGTAGAAAGTAGAAATGGATGAAGCTCATGAAACATGAATATGGAGGTTGTGGCCGTGTGTGTTTGTTGTGGTGTGGGAAGATTGAATTAGTTTTATGTAGTATGTTGCTTGTTGTTGTAATGTATAGAAAAAGATAAAAATTCATGGAAATATGTGTGTAGTGTTGTAGCCGTGCATGTAGAGGCTTGGCCGAATATATGTTGTGTTGTGAAGATGTGGTGAATTGACTTCTATTCAATATTTTGGTTATTGTCGTTATAGATTCCATAATGTAAAACGAGGATTTCCATGGTTGGAAATAAAGTTGTGATTGTTATGGATCATGGGAAAGGTTAGTGTAACATTGGTATGGTTTCTTATGTTGGTAGGAATGATATTGCCAATATGTTGATTATGAAAATATTGTTGATGACGTATGGAATTGTTGACATAGTTTATGAATTTGAAAGTAGAAAATGTGTTATGAATGTTTCTAGTTGAGTTGGAAGGTTTCGGGTAAGATTGGATGTTGGTTTGGACATCTTGAATTATCTATCGATATTGTTATTATGATTGTTGGTTTGGTTGTTGTGATTTGGCCGAGTTGAATCCTCGGGGTTGTTGGATTTACAGGGGAAATGCTGCCGAAATTTCGGTAGACAAGTGCCACCTTAAGATTTCACTTCTAAATGCTCTAATTAAGATTTGGTGAATGTGACCAATTTGTAGATTTTGGCGAACTTGGAACTGGAATTTGGAGTAGCGTAAGAGGCGGAAAAGGTACGTAAGGTTTCACCTTCCTTCCTTGGCATGTCTTAGACATAATAGGTTTGAATATGCGCCTCGGGGATGATTCCATTCCTAGAAATCCGAACTTGAAATTTCCCCTTTTTCATTCAATGGAATTGAATTAAGTTTGGTGTGTTTTATTGAAATAATTGTTTAAACATCTCTAACTTGCCCGAGTGGAACCAAGTGATCCTTAGACCTTCATAAGTGACTCCACGAAGCTTAACACACGTAAATTGTGTACGCCACCTCAGCTGACTCGAGGTGGGCCCACTATTCCCGAATTCTCTCCTATTGTCCTCTTTGGCTTATTTTCATTCTATAGTTAAGGAAAGCTTTTGGTTATTATTCCGACTACTAAATAATAGTTGTTTTAACAAATCCATTGATTCCAAAGCATGATTCTTCTCCTCCGATAGCTAGTAAATGTTTTCCAAAATGCCCGTATTTTCCCAGAACAAAGGTTTATGGCAAAGTAAGTTTTACAACAATGACGATGAACATGTTCTACAATGACATGGATGATGTCAAGGGAGAAAATGTTTACATGATGAATGTGACCATGATGATTCTATGATTGAAGGTTCCAAGGTTATGATTCCAGTGACGAGATGAGAACGTTAAGCTATTTCTTGAATCCTCAACTCTATTCATGAATAATGTCTATTTTTAAAAGATTCCAAGTATACGAAACGAGGCCTTATGATCCTAGTTTATGTTTTCTCATGATATTACTTTTCATTAATAGTCTCGCCTTATATTAATCGTTCCTTCAAGGTGAGGCAAGCGCCCATAGCTATTCTATAATATAATCGGAGGTTTCCGACCTTACGTCACTCCGATGGATACATGATTTTCTTGGGCTCTCCTGTACTTATATAACCTATGTATATGAAATATGTATATGTACATGGGGTGGGGGGAAGGGATACATGGGAAATGGGAAGGGAACCATGTTTCATTGCCACTGGTACGCTTATCATCCCGGACGCGGGATGCCGGACGCGGGATTTATGGGCGGCGGAGTATTTCGGCGCAATGTGGGCGAGCCGACGCTGTTCGGTGCTATGATACTATGATACACTATGATATGCTATGATACTATGAAACACTATGATATGCTATGATACTATGATACACTATGATATGCTATGATATAACACGATATGACATAAATTCTATTTTCTATGTCTATGAAAAGAAATGTTCTTTTTTTTCTAAAAAGAAAAAAAAAAAACCAAGCATGTATGGTATCCAGCCAAAAAGGGCATTCGCATGTACAGGTTATCCTCTTATCTCATCGCATGTTCTACGATCCCATGGTATTGTTGGTTATATTTATATTCCTGTTTGTATTATTTTTTCATGCCTTACATACTCGGCACATTGCTCGCATCGACCCCTCTTCGGGAAATTGCGTTTCATGCCGTTACAGTGAACCCGGATAGTCGAACCTAGCATAGAAGATGTCCCGAGGCGGGGTTGGTAGGCTCCACTTGTCCGGAGTGCTACCGAGTCGAGCATATGTGCCATGACGTTTTGTTCGGAGTTAGAGACTTTGCGGTACGAGTCGTGGGTATTGGGTTGTCATGTAAACGGCTCCGGCACCAATTCAAGATATATGTTACTATGTTTCGTGTCACGAGTCTTATGTGATGTCAGATTTTACTTATGGAAAAAAAAATTCTATGTATTCATTTCTTACTAATTCACAAGTTCATATGTGTAATAAGAGTTAGCGGGTTCGCTCGGCTCCGAATATGGGGTCGGGTGCCCATCACACCCTAGTAAAGTCGGGGTGTGACAAGATCAGAGGTTACGGGATATTCAGGGGCAGGCCAGAGCTCCAGGGTTTCAGGCTCACAGTTGGACAGAAGTTCCAGTAGTCAGATGAGGCCGCCCAGACCTCCGTGTTCCTACTGTGGGAGGTATCACCTTGGAGAGTGTTATCGCGCCACGGGCGCTTATTTTACTTATGGCGGCCAGGGGTCGTTTTAAGAGAGAGTGTCCCGTACGTGGCGGTCCGAGTGGTGCGGCAAAACCGGCTTACCGAAAATTTTCATAACTCTCGGCTCGTCTTCACCTTCCGTATGCTATGCGCCTCGGGCGGGCATACACCGATATCATCGATGAATACAATCCGTAAATCGGAAGCCTCCGGTTACGGCGGTCCATCGAATCCATATGCGGACCGTTAGTTAATCAAGAGGCATTACCGGGACACGAAAATGTGTAATTTAGACTCTTTAATTGGTTATCCGATTGATGTATGAACTCGTTTGCGATAATTGTAAAGAAACTCCCCCAGTGTTTATAAGATTCATTTAGCGTTAATTTAACATTCGAGGACGAATGTTCGGAAGGGGGGGAGGATGTTATATCTTGTATTTCGTACATCGGGGACAATCGGGCTAACTATGATAAGTTAGGGACAAAGCCATTAGGGATGCGAAGTCGGGATTTTGACCTTCAATTTTGTTTTGAGACATAATGTGTTCATGAATTGGTTGGTATGGAACAACTAGGAAAATTTGGGACCAAAAAGTAGAATAATTGAAAGTTGGGAATTATTGAATTTTGGCCATGTTTGGCCGTGTAACCTTGGAAATGGTCCCCACATTTTGTGGACAAATTTAATTGGTCCAACCCATGTGTGGGCCATGGACACTTGTGTAACATATGTGGAAGCATAAATGATGACTAAGGGTTCATCTTTCTTCACTTTCAACACTTAGAAAAAAAAACAAGAAGTTGAAGAACAACAAAGAGGCCATTCGGCCAAGGCTCAAAAAAGTGAGGTCCAAATTTAGCCATCCCAAAAATATTTCATCCTAGCAAATTCACTAATTGGAGGTTCCTAAGTAGCGTGAAAGTGTTGAGCGAACAAACCATCCGTTTACATCCTTGCAAACCTTAGCCTAGTTGTGGAGACAAGAGGAAAGGTGAGATTTAATTTTGTTTTATGTGTTGTGAATGATGTGTGCATGTTTTAGTATGTTAAAATGGAGGAAATTCATGAAATATGGCATGTTGGAGTTGAGGTTGTGTGTGTAGTGCATGGCCGTATAAGTGTGTGTGTTGTGTTGTGTTGAAACAATGAATTAAAGTCTAGTTAGCATGTTGTGATTGTTGTAGAGTGGAGAAAAGAATGAGAATCATCAATATGTGCATGTGTAGTGTTGGCCGAATATGGGTCATGTAGTGTGGCAAATAATGAATTAGTATTAATTAGTGTTTTAGTAGTTGTTGTTATGATTCTATGTTGGAAAATGAGAGTTTAATGACTCAAGATTGATGTGGTAATTGTATGGGCTGATTTGGAAGTTAATGTGCTTTTGATGTAATTTTTATATTTAAGAGAATGGCATTGTTAGAGGGTGAATTGTTGGTGCAAATCATGATTTGGAAGTGAGGAATGTCATGGTTGAGGTTCTTGGTTTGGGGAAATTTCGGGTGAGTTAGAGTATTATTTGGGATGTTTGAAATATTGTGTGAATTGTTTGAAATGTTCTTTAATGTTATTGGTATGGGTTTGGACTAGTATTTGAATGTATAAGTGTTGATGTTGGCTTGAAGGTGAGCCGTTGAATTGACTATAATGAATGTTGTCGAATGATGTAAAAGAGGGTTACTAATGCTATATTGCCTTTCGGATTGATTATTGATGTTGCTAGGTTGGTTGTTGGTATTGTTGTTGTTGATTTGGCCGAGTTAAATTCTCGGGGTTGGTCTATTTACGGGGGGAAATGTCGCAAATTTTCGTAGAATTATGTGTTAGTTTGGGAATGAACTCTTAAATACTTATAGTTGACATTGGCATTTACTGATGTTATGTAGACCTCGGGGAGTCCGAGACAAAGGTTGGAATTTGGATTAGCTTGGAGAGCAGACGAGGTATGTAAAGCTTGGCCCTTCCTTCTTTTGGCATGCCTAAGTCGTAAATAGGCTATAACACGAGGCTCGAGAAAATTCTACTCTCGCGATCCGACCATGTCTGTGATTCTTATTTGTTTCTTGGTCTTCGTATGCTTGATATGATGAAATATTGACCCTTATGTCTTTTGTATGACTAAGTTTCAAAGGTTGCATAAAAGTTGGTTTTTTTTAAAGAGTTTTGTTCCTAAATGATTCCGAAAAACTACGAAAGTCCATGCTTTCACGAGACGAGACCGGATCGCTTCGATATGCTCAAAAAATTATTCCATGATATATGATGCCTATGTTTTTCATAGGCGGGCCCGGCTCGGGTGGACACCGTCCGTGGGTCCCGCGACTTTCCTTCGTACTTCCGATGACTTTTTGCAAGAATATGATATGACTATTAACCCGATTTCAAGTATGATCGTTTACCTACCTTTTAAGTTTATGATAATGATCTTATGCACATGATTTTGGTACGTAACTATGATTTACGAAGTTCGGTTTGATATGTTCCGAGTGACATTCGGGAGAAATGGATTTAACTACGTTTTGGCTTATAACGATGGTTCGTTTTGATTAACATATTAAGTCTTTGAAAATGTTTTAAACCGTATTTGGTTACTCATAACTTTGTTCGTGTATTCTGTTGTTATATTTTTCGCCAAGTCCCGGGCCGGTTATGTTATCGTACGCACTATGTTGTATTCTGAAATATGATGTGTATTCTGAAGTATGATGTGTATTTCGAAACATGGTGTTATACCCCGTACTTTGTACGTTGGAATATTCTAAGTTGGTTGCGACAAGTTATGGATAAGCACTTAATTTTCGGTTTTTGTTGATTTTTTGTTTTTAATGCATAAATTTTGCCTATTCATCTTTTTATTGGCATGGAATGTTAAGGGTAAATTTGGAATAAGGAAAATTTGGAAAGTAAAATTTCAGGAAGACTTGGGGCTAGAAGTGGAAACAAAGTTATCATTTTTCATGAAATGGCCACTATGGCCGTGTGGCATATGTTGTGTTGGTGTGGGTCCCTTCCACAAAATTTGGCCAATATTTGTTGGGGTTCTTTATATATATATATGAGGGATGACTAGCAAACATATTGGTCATCTTTTCCAACTTTAGAAAGATGAAGAAGCATGGAGAAAAAAAGGGCCGTGGTTCGGCCATGGATGAAAAAAATTCAAGACCAAAATACTTCTTCAAAAATTATTTTCTTCAAGCCTTTCAACTCCTTAGAAGGTGCATAACAACATAGAGTAGTTGTTGGGTAAAAAGAACAAGTGTTAGTTCAAAAGCCTCAATCTCAGCCGAGTGAAGAACCAAGTGGAAAAGGTATGGTTCAATCTTCTTTTTCATGTGTTGTGGATGTTTTGTGCATGTTGTAGTATGTGGAAATGGAAGAAATTCATGAAATTGTGCATGTAGAAGTGTTGGCCGTGTGTATGTAGTAGTGTGTAGGAATGAAGAGTGAATTGTATTTAGCATGTTTGAATGTGTTGTAGTGTGAGGAAATGGATGAAAAATCATGGAATTTGTGTGTTGAAGTGTTATAGCCCGTACTTCATACGTTCGGGCAATTCGAGACAATTGGCAGAAGTTAAGGGGCGAGACTATTTTCCAAAAATTATTTTAATGTACGAGTTGTCATGAATATTATTTATGACTATTCTTAGTATGGAAATATTGTGAGAGGCTAAGGGCAAAAAAGAAATTCGCAAATGCGCCGTGAAAATAATGCGGAAGGCTAGGGGCAAAATGGTAATATTGAGGAAAGTCAAGAGGCAAAACGGGAATTTCACAAAAGGATCATGAAAGTTCTAAAAGGGCCATATTTACCATCTATGACAAAAAAAAAAAGAGAAAAGAAAAAGAATGGAAAATGATGACAAAAAATAAGTCATCTTTCCCATGAATTTAAGAAATTTCTAGAAAATGAAAGAAGGGTCAAGTGCCCACATTTCTTTAATTGAGGGACTTAAAAATAAATATGAGGAAAGTGGTGGAAGACACACACACACAACCCCAC
>NW_026718118.1:0-10661 GCF_029784015.1 Lycium ferocissimum
AAATGAAATTTGCCTAATACTAAGCTTCCTATCTTGTTCCATTGAAAAAATTGGGATTAAAGGGAAAGATCAAACCCCTTTTAAGAGTGCATTTTTTAGTCTTTTCCTTTTCCGAGATGGAGAGAAAGAAAAGTAGCATCTCTTCCGGGTTAGGATCAGCCCTTTTTAAAAGGCCGAATGCGTCCTTTTTTAAAAAGGGACCTTTTCAATATTTTTTCATCAATTATAAAAGAAAAGAAATAAAGATTTTTCCCCAGGGCCCATATAATAAATACTTTATTAGATCAAAAAAATGGGCTTTTTAAATAGCATTTCTATATAAAATATATTAATATGTGATTTATAAAATAAAAAATCATAACTTTAATTCTATAAAACGAGGGCCAAAGGAATGGAAGTTGATTTTAAAACCCCTAATTTAAAGCATAACCTAAGTTTATAAATTAATTTTTGGGAAAGTTTAGCCATATCAAAAAAAATTATATATATATATATATATATATATATATATATATAACCCCCCCCGGTCCGGTTGAAAACAATTAAATTGAAAAGGTTCAAACTTCAAACATAGGGGCCAGAAATCATGATGTACTCATTTGAACCAAGTCTCGTGTTAGTATTTTTGTTTTTTTGTTTTTTTGGCTTTTTTTTTTTTCTTAAAATTTTTCTTATAATCATCTGCCCGTAAATTCACCTTTGATTTTAGGCATCACTTGTCCATCCAGCTTGTTTTACTGATAGTCAAAGATCCATCAGTGACAACCCCATAGTTAGTATAATATTCAACCTGTAAGAAGTTTTCCAAATAATTTTTCCATCAGATATGTGTTGACTATTGAATAGATTGCCCTTCATAAATTTTTAAGGATAAACCTGCATTAATTTTTCCCTTCCATTAAACCAATATATATTCTCAAATTATTATTAAATATTTTAAACTTTGTACTCAATTAAGCGCATTTTTGTCCTATCTCGAATATTTTAAAGGGAAAAATTTGGGCCTTTTTTTATCTGACCTAGATGTCAGTTACCGGGGGGAAAAAGTGAGCTACTTGGCTAATGACGACATAATTTGAGGCCAAAAAAACGAAATGGGGAACAAAATTATCCTATTTTGAATAGCGAAAGAAAAATCAACCAATTTCCCCTAGAGTAAAAAAGGTGGAAAGAGTCTAGGACATCAGTAGCCCCTTAAAATTTTAATGCCTAATTTTTCGTTTTAGCTAAAAGAGTACAGTGTGAAAGTGAAGATAAAACCTATGAACTGACATGAGGGGGAACCCGGCATAAACATGACATCGATTACGAACCGACTACATGTTTCGTTTGCCTTTAAATCTTTTTTCCTTGAATAAAAAGGGCTTGTCCCTTTTAATCCAAACATGAAAATATTAACTAAAGAAAAATAGAAATAAACATCCCTTTTAAAAAGTTTTTGGGGATTTGATCCTTAATAAGAGCAAACCCTAAAAAAAAGGTTAAATCTTTTTTTATTTGGGTTGGGGGCCTTTTCTTTTTTAATAAAAAAAAAAAAAAAAAAGGCCCCTCTTTTTGACCCCGGGGGAAAAACATATAAGGGGAGGGGGGAAAGGGGAGTTTTTTTCGAGTTTTTTAAAAATTTATACCTTATTTGGTTAAAAAAATAAATTTAACCTTCAACTAAATAAGCTACAACATAAAATTTACCCAAATTTAGTCTTGGATATCCATCTTATACCGTGGTATGTTTTTTCCCTACCTCCAAGGTGGGAAAAATTTAAATTTCCGACATTATAATTCAAGACTATAACCCCGGGAAAACCCAATCTCCTTCCCAAAACGACTTAAGGACACTCTCCACAGGATAGGGCCCCCCTTAAGAAACTTACTCTTTCCGTTCCAAAATAAGTCCATTTTTTTTTCATTTCACTTTTTGAAAAAATTACATATAAGGTATATTTTCCTCCTAATTTATTTTGCCCCATTTGTTTCAAGGGAAGTTTGAAAAAAAAAGCTTTTAAATGTTTTAAATTAAATTTTTCCATAAAGTATTTACCGTAAATATCCAAAAGTTAAATTTTTTTTCAAAATGAAAGGAATTTTTTTTGGACAAACCAAAAAAAAAATTTCCCAAAAAAAATTTAAAAGGGGAACTTCGTTCCCCTTTTAAAAAATGTTTTCCTTGAAAAATTTCCCTTTTTTGGGGAAAAAACCCCTTTAATATGGGGTATATTTTGGAAAATGATGCTTTTTTTTGTCTTTTAAAGCAAACATTTAAAAAACAAATTCTTTTACAAAAAGCGACACATTTTTGGGGGAAAGGAAAACCCAATTAAAGACATTAATTAAAGAGTAATTTGTAAATTCACCCTTTTCCCTTCTCCCAAACTTTTCTTAAAACTAGAGATAATCAATGTTGGAAAAAAAAATAGTTGAAAAACTTTAAAGAGAAGGGTAATTTTAAAAAAACTAATTAGTACATCTTTGGGAAATTTTAAAAAAATTCATCCATTTTAAACTAAAAAAAAGAGTCAGAAATTCATTTATATTAGAAGGGGGGGAGATATTGGATTAGCTGATTTTGCAATTCTTTATTTTCTATATAAATATTATATCTTTTTTAAGAGGTGAAAAAAGTCTTATCTCCTTTTTGAGTGAGATGCCGTGATGTACCACACCCTTTAAAAAATTTACGCAATATCATCATTTAAACTATTTATAGAGTGTCCAAAAAATTTTGGGGAAACAAACTTTTAAAATAGTTTATTTTTTAAAAATATTTTTGGAAACCAATTTTAAGAACAATTAAGGCCTCGGGGAAAAGAACTGTTTGTATTAGTAAAATTTCCTTGATAAGGAATCTAATTTTAAAAAATTAAATTTTTGTTTAATTTTAAACCTTCAAAATCAACTCCAGATTTGAAAAGGGTTCAAAGTTAAAAAATACGAGTATAAAAGTTAAAAACTTCAAATATACGAGTCAGAAATCGTGTTATAATCTTTTTGAACCAAGTCGATCAAAAAGTTAGTAGCTTTTTTTTCCTTTTTTTGACATTTTTCCAATCCCTTTCTTGTAATAATTATATTCCCCTTTTGATTTTGGGCGTCTCTTCCAACCTTGTTTGTCTTACTGGGGGTCAAGGATCCATTAGTGACGATTCCCCCCCAGTTGGTATAATTTTCAACCTGTAAAAGTTTTCCAAAAAGATTTTTTTACCAGCTATAGTGTTGACTATTATATATATTCCCGGGGTAAAGATATAACTGGATCTACTTAGGGGAATTTGTTTTGGGTAAGAGTAATTGTCGTATTAAGTAGCATTATGATACAAGAAGATGAAGGAAAGGGGGGCCGCGGGGGGGGGGGGGGGGGTGTGAATTGGTCGCTACTACTTCAAAAAAAATTTCCCCAGTTTTTTCAAAACTTCGCTAAAAACCCACAGAACTCAGATGATGAATTTGGTTCTTGTTAACTTTACCTAGTAAATTACAAGCAAAAATAATGTGGAATATTGTAAGAATACACAAAAAATTTAAGGGGTGTAAAAATTACAATCTCCCCCTACAAGATTTAACTCAAACACCAACATAACAACCACAAATATTCAAATTACAACCCAAAAAAAGAACAAAATTTTTAAAGGGTGGTCTAAAAAACCAAATAAACTGGCACAAGTTTCCCACATTAGAGATCAATAAGCTAACTACTAACTAATGCATTGATGAAAAAAAACTAAAGATGGATAAAATTTTTGAACCTGTCTTACCCCATTTAATTTTTTTAAAAATAAATTTTGTTTTTTAAAAACCTGTCATGGGCCTAAGTGTTACCCCCCGTTCGTCCCAAAGATTTCCCCTTAAAAGGTTCTTTTCCCCCTAACCTATCACCTTTTTTTTTTTTTTTTTGGGTTGCCCCCCTAATGCGCTAGTCTTTAAATATTTCCCTTTTGTATGTTGGCCCTTTTAAAATTTTTCCCTTTCTCCCGTTTTAAGAAACCTTTTTTGGGCAAAAATTATCCTTACCTCTTAAACCCTTTCTATTTCATTATTTTCCCTTTTTACTTGTTTCCCCCTCTTTTTTCCCCTTTTTTGTTCCCCTGGTTACCGAAAGGGCGGGTTTTTTAATTTTTTTCCCAAAAATTTTTTTAAAAAAAAATTTTTTTTTTTTTTAAGGGGTTTTAAAAAAAAAAATTTTTTTTTTTTTGGGGAAAAAATTTTTAAAATTTTTTTAAAAAAAATTTTCCCCGGGGGGTTTTTTAAAAAAAAAAAAAAAAAAAAAAAAAAAAAAAAGGGGGGGGGGGGGTTTTTTTTTTAAATTTCCCCCTTTTTAAAAAAAAAAAAAGGGGGAAAAAAAAAATTTTTTTTTCCCAAAATTTTTTTTTTAAAAAAATTTTTTGGAAAAAAAAAAATTTTTTTTTTAAAAAAAAAATCCCCCAAAAAAAAAAAAACCCCAAAAATTTTAAAAAAACCCAAAAAAAAAAAATTTTTAAATTTTTTGGGGGGGAAAAAACCCAAAAAAGGGGGGGAAAACCAAAAACCCCAAAAAAAATAAAAAAATTTAAAAAGGGGGGTTTTAAAATTTTTCCCCCCCCCAAATTTTTTTTAAAAAATTTTTTTTTAAAATTTTTTTAATTTCCCCCCTTTTTTTTTAAAAAAAAGGGTTAAAATTTTTAAAAATTTTTTTTTTTGGTTTTTTTGGGGTTTTTAAAAAAAATTTTTTTAAATTTTGGGTTTCCCCTTTTAAAAACCCCCCCCTTTTAAATTTTAAATTTTTTTTTTTTTAAAAACCCCTTTTTTTTTTCCCGGTTTGGGGGAAAATTTTTTTTTGGTTTTCCCGGGGTTTTTTTTTTAAATTTGGGTTTTACCCGGGGGTTTTTTTTTTTTTTTGGGTTTTTTTTTTTTTTTGGGGGTTTTTTTTTTTTTTTTTTTTTTTTTTTTTTTTTTTTGAAAAAGGTTTTAAATTTTTTGGGGGTTTTTTTGGGGGTTTTTTTTTTTTGGGGGGGAAAAAAAAAAATTTTTTTTTGGGTTTTAAAAAAATTTTTTTTTAAATTTTTTTTTTTTAAAAAAAAAAGGGTTTTTTTTTTTTAAAAATTTTTCCCCCCAAAAAAAAATTTTTTTTTTTTTTTCCCCCCTTTTTTTTTTTTTTTTGGGGGGTTTTTTTTTTTTTTTTTTTTTTCCCTTATGTTTTTGTTTTTTTGGGGCCCCCTTTTTTTAAAAAAAAAAATATTTTTTTTTTTTTTTTTTTTTTGGGGGGGGGGGGAAAATTTTTTTTTTTTAAAAAATTTTCCCCAAATTCTTTTTTTGTTAAATTTTTTTAAAATATTTAAAAAATTTTTTTTAAAAAAAGGTTTTTTTTTAAATTTTTAAAAAGGGGGGGTTTTTTAATTTTTTTTGGGGGAAAAAAAATTTTTAAAAGGGTTTTTTTTTTTTTCCCCAAATTTTTTTTTAAAAAAATTTTAAAATTTTTTTGGTTTTAAAAGGGGGTTTTTTTTAAATTTTTTTATTTTATTTTTTTGGGTTTTTTTTAAAAAAAATTTTTTTTTTTTAAAAAAAAAAAGGTTTTTTCCCTTGGTTTAAAAAAAAAAGGAAAATTTTTTTTTTTTGGATTGGTTTTTTTTTCCCCCCCCAAAAAAAAAATTTTTTTTTTAAAAATTTTAAAAATTTTTTTTTTTTTTTTTTGGGGGGAAAATTTTTTAAAAAATTTTTTTTTTATCCCGGGGGAAAAAAAATTTGGGTTTTTAATTGGGGGGTTTTAAAATTTTAAAAAAGGGGGATTGTTAAAAAATTTTTTTTTTGGGGGGGAAAAAAAAAATTTTTCCCTTTTTAAAAATTTTTTAAAAAGGGGAAAAAAAATTTTAAAAAAAGGTTTTTTTGGGGAAAAAATTTTGGGGAAAATTTTTGTTAAAAACCCCTTTTTTTTAAAAAATTTAAAGAACCCAAAAAACCCCCAAAAAAAATTTAAAAAAAAAAAAATTTTAAAAAAAAAAAAAAAAAAAAAAAAAAAAATTTTCCCAAAAAAAAAAAAAATTTTTTTTAAAAAACAAAAAAAAAAAAAAGGGGAAAAGGGGGTTTTCCCCCCCTTTCCCCCCAAAAAAAAAAAAAAACCCCAAAAAAAAAACCCCCCCCCCCAAAAAAAAATTTTAAAAAAAAAAAAAAAAAAAAAAAAGGGTTTTTTAAAAAAAAAAAAAAGGAAAAAAAACCCCATTAAAAAAATTTTTCATTAATTTTTAAAAAAAACCCCCTTTGGGGAAAAAAACCCCGGGTTTTTTTTTTAAAAAAAAAAAAAATTTTAAAAAGCCCCCCTTAAAAAAGGGGGGCAAAAAAAATTTTTCCCAAAAAAAAAAACCCAAAAAAAAAAAAAGGTTTTTTTTTTTTCCCCCAAAAAAAAAAAATTTTGGGGGAAAATTTTGAAATTTTTTTAAAAAAAAAAATTAATTTTTTTTTAAAAACCTTTTTTTTTTAAAAAAAAAAAAAAAAGGTTTCCCCCCCGAATTCACACCCCCCCCCCGGCCCCCTTTTCCTTCATTTTCTTGTATCATAAGTTATTTAATACGACAATTACCTTATCCAGGCTAATACCCTAAGTAGATCCAGTTATGATCATACACTGGGAATATATATAAAGTCAACACTATAGCTGGTGAAAAATCTTTTTAAAAACTTTTTACAGGTTGAAAATTATACCAACTGGGGGGAATCGTCACTAATGGATCCTTGACCCTCAGTAAGAAAAACAAGGTTGGAAGAGACGCCCAAAAAAAAAGGTGAATATAATTATTACAAAAGGTATTGGAGAAAAATGTAAAAAAAGGAAAAAATGCTACTAACTTGTTGATCGACTTGGTTAAAAAATGATTAAAACCCACGATTTCTGACTCGTATATTTGAATTTTTTAATTTTATTTTTTTTTTTTTAATTTTTAGACCTGTAAGTCGGGAGTTGATTTTATTTTCTAAATTAACAAAATTTAATTTTAAATTTTAGATTCCTTATCAAAAAATTTGACTAATACAAACAGTTACTATCCCCGAGGCCTTAATTGTTCTTAAAGTCCTTTTCCCAAAAATATTTTCCAAAAAAAAGATATTTTAAAAGTTTGTTAAACCCAAAATTTCCCTTTGGACACTCTATAAATATTTTAAAATGATGATATTGCGAAAATTTTTTAAAGGCTGTTTTAACCCGGCATCTCACTAAAAAAAGGAAAGAAAGATTTTTGTCACCTTTTAAAAAAAGATATAATATTTATATAGAATATAAAAAAATTGCAAAATCAGCTAATCCAATATACTCCCCCATTCTAATATAAAAATTTCCCGACTCTTTTTCATAGTCCAAAATGGATGAATTTTTTAAATTCCCAAAAATGTACTAATTAGTTTTCTCCAAAATTATCCTTCTCTTTTTAAAGTTTTTTAAAAATTTTTAACCCTTTTCCAACATTGATTATTTTCTAGTTTTAAGAAAAGTTTGGGGAGAAGTAAAAGGGTGATATTGGGGAAAAATTTTTCTTTAATTAATGTCTTTAATTGATTCCTTCCCAAAAATATGTGTGTTTTAAAAAAAAGAAAATTTTTTTCGAAATGTTTTCACTTTAAAAATTAAAAAAAAAGTACATTTCCCAAATATACCCTTTTATTAAAAAGGGTTACTTTTCAAAGTTAAATTTCGGAAACATCTAATAATAAATGGGGTAACTTAGTACTCCTTCGTTAAATTTATTAATTTTCCTTTTTGGTTTTTTCCCAAAAAAAAATGTCCATTTTTATATTTAAACAATTTAACTTTATTTTTGATTTACATAAAAACATTTTAAAAGTTTTTTGGACCCTCATTTCAAAAATTTTTTTATTCTTTTCTTTAAAATCCTTAAATCAAAAAAGGGGCCAAATAAATTGGGGAGGGGGGGAGTAAACTATACCTTTTATGTAATGTTTTTCTTTAAAAAAAAAAAAAAAATTTTTTTAACCAAAAATTTTTTTTTTAAAAAAAAATTTGGGAATTTTTTGGGGGGGAAAGGGGGGGGGTTTTTTTTCCCTTTTTAAAAAGCGAATTTAAAAATCCCAAAGGGAAAAAAATTTTTTTTAAAAAAAAAAAAACCAAAAAAAAATTTTTTTGGGGGGTTTTTTTTTAAAAAACCCCTTTTTTTTTTAAAAATTTTTTTTTTTTAAAAAAAATTTTTTTTTTTTTTTTTGGGGGGGGGAAAAAAATAAAAAAATTTTTTTTTTTTTTGGGAAAAAACCCCCCAAAAAAAAAACCTTTTTTTTTTTTCCCCTTTTTAAAAAAAAACCAAAATTAAAAATTTTTTGGGGGGGAAAAAAAAATTTTTTTTTTTGGTTTAAAAATTTTAAAAATTAAAAAAAAAAAATCTTTTTTTTTAAAATGGAAATTTTTAAAAAAAAATTTTGGGGGGTTCCTTTTTTTTGGGGGAAAAATTGGGGGGGTTTGGTTTAAAATTTAAAATTTTTTTAAATTTTTTTCCAAAAAAAAAAAAATTTTTTTTAAAAAATTTAAAAAACCCCAAAAAATTTTAAAATTTTGGGGTTTTTTTTTTTCCCCTTTAAAAAAATTTTTTTTTTTTTTTTGGCCTTAAATTTTTAAAAAAACCAAGGTTTTTTTTTCCCCCCAAAAATTAAACCCTTTTAAAAACCCCTTTTTTTTTTAAAAAAAAAAAAAAAAATTTAAATTTTAAAAAAATTTTTTAAAAAAAAATTTTTTAAATATAATTTTTTTGGGAAAAAAATTTTTTTTAATTTTAGGGGTTTTGGGAAAATTTAAAATTTTTTAAAATTTAAAAAATTTTTAAAATTTTAAATTTTTTTTTTTTAAAAAAATTTTTCCCCAAAAAAAATTTTTTTTTTTTGGGAAAAAAAACCAAAAAAGGGGAATTTTTGGCTTTTTTTAAAAAAAATTTTTTTAAAAAAAAAAAAAAAAAAAAAAAATTTTTTTTTTAAAAAAAAAAATTTTATTTTTTTTGGTTTTAAATTATTTGGAAAAATTTTTTTTCAAACCCAAAAATTTTTAAAAAATTAAAAAAAATTTTTTTAAAATTTTTTTTTAAAACCCCTTTTTTTTTTCTTAAAAGGGTTTTAAAAGGGGGGAAAATTTTTTAAGGAAAATTTTTTTAAAAAAAAAAAAAAATTTTTAAATTTTTTTAAAAAAATTTTTTTAAAAAAAAATTAAAAAAACCCCTTTTTTTAAAAAAAAAAAAAATTTTTTTAAAAGGGGGAAAAATTTTTTTTTTTTTTTTTTTTTTAAAGGGAAAAAAATCCCAAAAAAGGGCCTTTTTTAAAGGAAAAAATTTGGAAAAAATTTTTTTTTTTGGGCCCAAAAATTTTTAAAAAAAAAAAAATTTTTTTTTAAAAAAAATTTTTTTTTTAAAAAAAAAAAAAAAATTTTTTTTTTTTCCCAAAAAAAAAATTTTAAAAAAAAGGAAAGGGCAATTTAAAAATTTTTCCGGGGGTTTAAAAAAAAGGTATGAATTAAAAATTCCCAAAAAAAAAATTTTTTTTTTTAAAAATTAAAAAAAAATTTTTTTTTTAAAAAAAAAATACCCCTTTTAAAATTAAATTTTTGAAAGGGGTTTTCCCCCCCTTTTTTCCCAAAAAAAAAAAAAAAAATTTCCCCCAAAAAAAACCCCCAAAAAAATTTTTAAAAAATTTTTTTCCCCAAAAACCCCCCCTTTTTGAAATTTTAAAAAAAAAAAAATTTTAAAAAGGGGGGGTTTTAAAAAAGGGAAAAAAAAGAAAAGGGGGGGGGGGGGGGGGGGGCCCCCCGGGGGGGGGGGGTTTCCCCCCGGGGGAAAAAAAAAATTTAAAAATTTTTTTTTTTTCCCCCTTTTGGGAAAAAATTTTTGGGGAAAATTTTAAAAAAATTAAAAAAAAAAAAATTTTTAAAAAAAAAATTTAAGGGTTTAAAAAAAAATTTTTAAAAAAATTTTTTTTTTTCCCCTAAAACCCCCCCAAAAAAAAAAAAAAAATTTTTAAAAAAAAGGAAAAAAAATTTTTTTAAAAAAGGGTTAAAAGGTTAAAATTAAAAAATTTTAAAAAACAAAAAAAAAAAAGTTTTTTTTAAAAAAATTTTTTAAAAAAAAACCCCCTTTATTTTCCCCCCCCTTTTTTTTTTAAAAAAAATTTATTTTTTTGGGTTGGGGTTTTTATCCCTTTTTTTTTAAATTTTTTTTTTGGGTTTTTTTTTTCCCCTTTTGGGTTTTTAAAAAATTTTTTTAAAAAAAATTTTAAATTTCGGCCTTTTTTTTTTTCATTAAAACCCCCCTTTTTTTTTTTCCCCTTTTTTTTTTTTTTTTTTTTGGGGTTTTTGGAAAATTTTGGGAAATTTTTTGGGGGGGCCCCCCGGGGGTTTTTTTTTTTTTTTTGGGAAAATTTTTTTTTGGGGGAATTTTTTTTAAAAAAAAAGTTTTTTTAAAAAAAAGGGGGGGAAAAAAAAATTTTTTTTTTTAAAAGGTTTTTTAAAATTTTTTTTAAAATTTTTTTTTGGGATTTTTTCCCAAATTTTTTTTGGGGTTTATTTTTTTGGGTTTTTTTGGGTTTTTTTTTTTCCCCAAATTTTTTTGGGGCCCAAAAAATTTTTTTTTTTTTTTTTTTTAAAAAATTTTTTAAAAAAAAACCCAAAAAATTTTTTTTTTTTCCGGGGGTTTTTTTTTTCCAAATTTTGGGGG
>NW_026718119.1:0-14227 GCF_029784015.1 Lycium ferocissimum
CTCCTTTGTTAGGAGCACATGTATTTTGAGTAGAACTTCTTTCGTTGTATATGTATATGCTTATTCAAGGGTACGGCGGGGCCCTGTCCCGTCATATGATTCTGTTGTTACTCTTAGAGGTCTGTAGACATATATGTGGGTTGTGAGTAGTTACTGTTCGGTTATGCCTGTTTGGTTTATGTTTTGGGCGGTCCCATTCGCCGTGGCAGCCTTGTCGGCTGTATGTATATATGTTTGATATGTTGTGTATACTATGACAGCCCTGCCGGCTTCTGTGCAGTATGTATGTTTATGTGCGACAATTGAGACGACGTCTGACCTTTGTATATATATAAGTTATTTGTATGCTGATTCTGGTTAACGGGTGTCCAACTCGGGCACTAGTCACGGCCTACGGGATTGGGTCGTGACAGTTTCCAACGCAACAAACCGTTCATCAATACGATATCGAAGTAGGGAGTTATGGACATTTTAAAACGGACTGCCAGAAGCCTGCGAACCTACGCTAAAATTCTAGAAACTACTTAAAAAGCCCAACAATTTTGGCCAGTCCAAACCGAATTGGACTACTATATATACCCTCTTAAGTCATCTAAATCACCTCATTTTTCACCTTTTCTCATCTGCACACTTCTCTAGAAGGTCCCACAACCTTCATCTAATATTCTTACACCAAGATATAGCAAATTTAGGAGTTCCTACATCAAATTGAGCTTTTTGTAAGATTAACAACGCATCTCGACAAATCAAAGAAGGGCCATGACTTTGGGGCACATATTTTCACCAAAATCGAACCTTCTAGACCCTATGAGCTCTCTCTAACACTCCAAACCATTCCAAACCAAATCAAGAGAAGATCAAGCCATAAAATCCTTAACTAGTTCTGTTATATCCCGTATTTTGTACATTGGGACAATCCGATTTAACTATGATAAGTTAGGGACAAAACCATTCCGGGGTACAAAGTCGGGACTTTTGACCTTCGATTTTATTTTAAGTCATAAATTGTTCATGAATTTGTTGGCATGGAACATTTAGGAAAATTTGGGACCAAAAGTGGTATAATTGGAAGTTTGAAATCATGCAATATTGGCCCTTTGGCCGTGTGACCTTGGAAATGGTCCCACACATTTTGTGGACAATTTTAATTGGTCCAACATATGTGTGGGCCATGGGACACATGTATAAGTCTTATACTAGCATAAAAGATGACTACTAATTCATTCATCTTCATCCAACACTTAGAAAAAAAAAGACAAGAACCTTGGATGAACAAAGGGAGGCTCTCGGCCAAACCCAAGAAAAACCAAGTTCAATTTTAGCCATCCCAAAAATATTTCTTTGATGCAAATCCACTAATTGGAGGTCCCTAAGTAACGTGGAAGTGTTGTTGGAGCGATCAAACCGCTAGTTCTCATCCTAGCTAACCTTAGCTAGTTGTGAAGTTGAAGGAAGAAAGGTAAGATTTAATCATGTTTTATGTGTTATGAATGGTGTATGCATGTTGTAGTATGCTAAAATGGATGAAATTCATGAAACATAGTATGTTGGAGTTGAGCCGTGTAGGGTGTGTATGATCGTGTAGGTGTGTGTGTTGTGTTGAGATGAATTGATTTTATGTAGCATGTTTAGTTGTGTAGTGTGAAGAAATGAATGAGAATCATCATATATGTGTGTGTAGGGTTGGCCGAATATAGGGCCATGTTGTGTGAATGAGAATGAATTAATTCTATTTGGAATTTTGAATGTTGTCGTTATGAATTCTATGTTGGAAATGAGAGTTTAATGACTCAAGATTGATGTTGTAATTGTATGGGCTGATTTGGAGGTTATTGTGCATTTAATGTAATTTGTATATTTATGAGAATGACATTGCTAGAATGTGGATTGTTGGTGCAAATCATGATTTGGAAGTGAGGGATGTGTTATGGATGTGTTCTCGGGTTGGGGGCTTTTTTCGGGTGAGTTGAAGTATTATTTGGGATGTTTGAAATGTTGTATGAATTGCTTAAAATGTCTTTGAATATTGTTGGTATGGGTTCGGGTTAGTATTTGAATGTATAAGCGTAGATGTTGGCTTGAAGGTAAGCCGTTAAATCGAATATATTGAAAGTTGTTGAATGATGTAAAAGAGAGTTACTAGTGTTATATTGTCTTTCGGATTGATTATTGATGTTGCTAGGTTGGTTGTTGATGTTGTTGTTGTTGTTGTTGATTTGGCGGGAGTTAAATTCTCGGGGTTGGCCTATTACGGAAATCTTTGCCCAATTTCTGTAGAATTAAGTGTTAGTTTGGAATTAAATGCCTAAATGCCTATGGCTAATGTTTGGCATATTATGACATATTTGTAGACCTTGGGGAGCCCGAGGCGTAGGTTGGCATTAGCTTGAATTTGGACTAGCCTTGAGAGCAGACGGGGTATGTAAAGCTCAATCCTTTCTTCTTTTGGCATGCCTTAGTTACAAATAGGCTATGACACGAGCCTCGGGGAAATTCTATTCTCGCAATCCGAGCATGTCTATGATTCTTGTTTGTCTCCTAATATTCGTATGTTTAATATGATGAAATATTGGTCCTTATGTCTTTGGAATAATTGATTTCCAAATATTGCATAAAAAGTTTTGTTGTTAAAGAGTTCCGTAACTACGAACGCCCGTATCTTTCACAGAAAGGCTTGGACTGCCTCGATATGTTCGTAGGATTTTGTATGGTGTATGATGAGTATGTTTTCCATAGGCGGGCTCGGCTCGGGTCAACACCCGTCCGTGGGTCCCGCGACTCTTCTTTTTGTAATCCTGATGACTTTTGAAATAATTTGATTTGGCTACTATTCCGATTTCCAAGTATGGTCATTTTACTTATCTTTTGAGTCTATGATAATGATTTTATACATATGGTTACTCACGACTCTGCTCGTGCATTACGATATACCTTTCGCCGGAGTCCGGGCCGGTTCGTTATCGTGCGCGCTTTGTTATACTCCGGTGTTATCTTGTGTTATGGTTCAGTGAGCACCTCGCTAGAGGGCGGGTTAAACTTATATTTGGTGTTATCTTGTGTATGGCGTTATCTGTGTTATGATGTGTGGGAATACGAAGATTTGAAACCGGTGTTTCTTTGTGTTATGGCGCCATCGACGGGCGGGCGACCATATTTTCGAGCCACTATGCATGATTTGTATTTTTTTGAAAGTAAACATTTTGATATTTTGGAAATGCATTTACTTTACGTACTTGTTTCGAGTATGACTCGGATTTGTTTACTATATTTTCTGCTTTTGCATACTCGGTACATATTTCGTGCGGCCCCGCTTTCTTCGGGGCTGCGTTTCATGCCGCGGTACGGACGTGAGTTCGGTGATCCGCCGGTCTAGGACACCCTTTTCTTGTTGGAGTGCTCCCTTTATTCGAGACCACATTTTGGTATATATTCGTTTGCATATGTATATGTTGTTCGGGGGTACGGCGGGGCCTGTCCCGTCATATGATTGTTTGTGTTTAAGGTACGCGGAGACATGTATGTGGGTTAGGCCTATTATTTGTACAGGTGTGTTTGTATGTGATATGTTCTGGGCGATCCCATTCGCCGTGGCAGCCTTGTCGGCTTGCATTTGTACATGTTTTGGGCCGTTGCGCCATTTGATAGCCTTGTCGGCTTCTGATATATATATGGTTGTGTTTGAGATGTGTTTGCGACAGTTTGATATAATCTGAGACAGTGTTTGATATTTGTGTCCGCATAAGCTATCTGTATGTAATTCGGATTTGGTGAGTGTGTTTGGGTGCCCAGCTCGGGCACTAGTCACGGCCTACGGGGTTGGGTCGTGACAGAAGTGGTATCAGAGCAGTTCGTCCTCGGAATGTCTACAGACCGTGTCTAGTAGAGTCTTGTTTATCGGTGTGTTGTGCACCGTATCTATAAACAGGAAGCTACAGGACATTTAGGATGTTATCTTTCCTTCTGATCTTAGATCGTGCGATAGAGCTGTGTTATCAGGATGACTCTTTCTGACGAAATGTTATGTTTTCAGCAATGCCTCCGAGGAAGGCCACAGCTGCCCAGAAGGGCAAGTCTACAGCAGTTGGTGAGACCATCCAGGCCCGCAAAGTTACTAGGGCCCGTTGTCACACCCTAATTTCCGATAGGGCATGACGGGCACCCAACCCTTACTTAGGGCCGAGCGAACCCGCAGACTCTCGAATACACCGATCATGCGGGCCCGCAAAACATGGAAAAATGCGTAAGGAAATTTTTTTCGGAAAACAAACATGCCTCTCGTCTTTTTCAAATCAAATAAAACCTGCACCCATGAAATTCATAACACAATACATAATGATACATCGCTTACATAGCCGCTTACAAACGGACATCTCATACACACGACAACGTCTGTCTGCCAAGTCTGCCATAACTCCAGACACCCTCCAAAAGTACTCTGACTCGGCAACGCTCCGGAGGAAAAGGAGCTCGCCGATCCAGCTGGAGCATCTTCTGCTAGCATCACCTACTCATCTGTGGGTACCTGCGTGGCATGAAACGCAGCCCCCCCCCCCCAAAGAAAGGGGGGTCAGTACGGAATATGTACTGAGTATGTAAAGCATGGCATACAGAAAATGAAATCATAACCGAAGTCAGGAGTACAGAAAGTGAGTATAAAAACCCAAATACCAAAGTACTTACATCCGACATACAAATCATACATACTCATACCGTACACATCACCTTAACACAATATGAGATAACATTAACCGATGTGGGATTTGCACGAACGATGTGGGATTTGCCTAAGCTTGTAGATTTTGCTTCATCGTTGGGTTTGCCCCACCATTGGGTTGCCCCACCACCGGCTACGATATCACGGCCTGACCATACTCATCGTTTATCATACATCATATGTGGTCCATAGTGGAACCGGCGGACGACGGAGTCGCATTAGCGCCGCCTATCCCGGCGCCTGACAAGCCTCTTCTGAAGTTTCAAATCCTGTATCCCCGTCACACGTCCATAACACCATACACGGCATAACACCAAATATAAATGGAACTCGGCCCTCTAGTGAGGAGCGCGGTGAACCATAACACGACATAACACGGAGTATATTATAGTGCGCACGATCACATACGGCCGGGATAGGTGAAAGAGAGTAACAACAAACGCACGAGCGGATCGTAAGTATCCATAATCATACAAATCATCATTTCAACTCAATAGAATAACCAAAGCGAACTATTAGTTCAAACCAAAACGATAGTCAAATCGGGTTTTCTTCGAATCTCTCTCGGAAGCATATCAAAGCAGAACCTTCAAAAACCATAGTTGCGTATCAAAATCATAGGCATAAAATCCTTATTTCCAACTCGACGGACAAATAAATAATCATGCTTGGGATCGGAAAAGTGGTCGTATTAAGTCCCTTTTTTTTTTAAAAAAATAGGTCATTTAAAACCAACATAGAAAAGTCGCGGGACCCACGGACGTCAACCAATCCGGGCCCGCCTATAAAAATTTAAGTCCTTACTCGTTATGAAAACCTTTGCGAAGAAATCGAAGCGATCGAGCTCTCTGAAAGTTACGGTCGTTCGTAGTTTCGAAATCGTTTAGGAACATATCTCTTTTGAAAACAAAACTCTTTTGAAACAAAATTCTTTTGAAAATATAACTCTTTTGCAACCTTAGAATTTTAATCATACAAAAGACGTAAGGATCATAACTCGACCGCATTAAGGATACAAATAACAAGGACATATAAGAATCGTTTACACACTGACATTTCAAACTCAATCATATCAAAGACATACGAACCATAGCCTGGCCATACTAAGGATACCAACATCAAAAGCAAATACGAATCACAAACATACTCGAAACTTAAGAATGGAGTTACCAGAGGCACAAATCATGTCATACCTTAATCCCGTCTAAGACATGCGAAAAGAAAAGAAGGATAAACTACATTACCTCACTTGCTTCCTAAGCTAATCCAAACGTAAGTCTCGTCTTCTCAAAATCTACAACAACATCAATAGGCAGACATTAGCCATAAGCGTCGAAGAATTCAATTCCAAGCCATTACTTTATTCCTGAAATTTTGGCGACACTTCCCACAATAAATTCAACAACCCCGAGATTTCAACTCGGCCAAATTCATCAACAACAATACCAACAAACATTCTAACAACATCAACCATTCAAACATGATTCAATAACATTTCCAACAATCCACAAAAATATTCAAACAATCCAAATAATATGCCATAGAACCCAAAACCTTTGACTCAACATGAACAACCATAACATGTTTCTTCCTTCCAAATTCATAATTTACACCAACAATTCCAACAATACCAACATTAACCATAATATTTCCAATTTCAAAATACTTCATAAACATTCCATATGGTATTTGTCCCATATTTCCATCACCAGAACCATTTTATAATGATTTTTCTGACTCCTTCTCAGTAAATAAACCAATATTAACACAAATAGAAAGAGATTTTTACCTTTCCCTCGATAATAATGCTATATATTTACTCCTCCACCTTGAACTTAAGCCACAAAGCCTCAATCGCAGTTTTGAAATGTAACTATCGGCCCCATGCGAATTGAGATTTGGGAATTATACACAGTTTCGGGCTAAAAGTTGGTGGTGGAAGGTTGGGGAATTTTCTAGAATATTTGAAATATTTTTGGTCTGATTTTTTTTAGCTGAAAATGGGGGTTAAGCCCATTTGCTATAAAAGGCGAAGTCCGCTAGCGATCACTTTGAGAAGCAGAGCCTATATGGCAATCCTTGTTCATCCGCGGAAATTATTTGAGACCTAGAACTTTTATACACCGATCTCTTTATTTGCATACCTGGATATGTCCAAAACTCCATACAATCTGTCCCTTAACTTATTCAACATCCCAAACTTTTCCTTATTCCAAATTTACCCTTAACCTCATACCAATGAAAAGATGAATATGCAACTTGTGCATTAAAACAAAAACAAAATCGGAGAATTAAAGTCTTATCCACAACTGTCGCAATCCAACTTAAAATATTCCAACGTGCAAAATACGGATATAACATCCTTCCCCCTTTCAGAACATTCGTCTCAGAATGTTCAACTATCATATAAGGTCTTATAAAGATCTCGGGGGTTTCCTTTATTACCATAACATGTAGTCTCACCTACCAATCATATTTCTTTTTCATCTCTTCTTCACTCCTCAAATCATTTCCTCCCTGTTATTACTCTGCCACAGTACCTTAACAAAAGCCATGTCTTTAGTACGTAACCTTCTTACTTTACGAACAACATAACAAAGGTCCAATACATATCGGGTCAAACCTTTCCTTCTTGTAATTCTCTTTTGCTCAACTTGTAACATTCTAGGCACATTATTTCGTGTCGTCTCTTAATCTTTAACTCAAACCCTCCTTATTAGTTCCATAACTTGTTTTTCCGTTCACACTTGCCTTTATATTCCTAACATAAATCACATCATAGCTTTGGCCACTTTCTCTTTGAACTTTTACTTATTTTCACAACAATCTTCATTATATTCACGTTGTCCCGTTCGTATTCGATCTCATAGTGTAACACTTCTCATCTTTTACCCTTTACGATCCACGTTATCCTTAATATTTCACAAGTTGTTTTATCCGTACATTATTACACATCACAATTCCTTCATGTACTCTTGTCTTAATCTCACTATTACCATTGGCACGATCTTTCGAAGTCGTATTACAAACCCAATATCTCATTCTCTTCTTGTTTGGAAAAATTTCGGCGAGTTTCCTCTATATTTCTTACTATCTCAAAACACACACGCGCGAAATACCAACGGTGCCTCGCGGGAGACCAACATATATATGTACATATTATCATATCGACCTCTTGGGGCTCCCAGCATCCATAACGGTCTGAAAATAATGGACTTACCTTATATCTCTTAACACGGCCACGCGTGTTACACTTTCTGTCTGCTTTCCTTCACTTTCCAACTTTATATTTCAATCGTACGTCAATACCTTACACGCATGTATCTTTCCTTTACTTACTGTGTGCTTTGTAACTTCCAACATCATCAATCACTTTTCTTCTATCATTTGCCCGTTCTTCAGGCTACTTGCAATCACAAATCATGGTAAGAGTCCCATCTCACATGACTGGCTCTATGGCACGATCTCGGATGTGAAAGAAGAGTAACCACCCTAGATGCCGTAGCCTCCTGTTTATAAGTGTGGCGCCACACCTCACCATGGGACCCCTCTGCGCGGACACGACTTTGCGGACAACCCTAGGGACGAGCTTGCTGCTGATACCAATTTTGTCACACACTAATTTCCGATAGGAGCATAGACGGGCACGACCACTACTTAGAGGGCGGCGAACCCGCGAGACTCTCGAATACACACAATCATCTTGGGCCCTTAAAACATGGAAAAATGGCGAAATTTTCGGCTTTCAAACATGCCTCTCATCTTTCCAAATCAAATACCTTTGCGCCTTTGTGAAATTCATAACACAATACATAATGATACATACATGGCAGAAACACACAACAGACATCTCATACACCCGACCAGCATGCAAGTCTCTATAACTCCAGACACCCTCAAAGTACTCTAACTCGGCAACGCTCCGGAGGAAAAGGCTAGCCAATCATTTGGAGCATCTTCTTTATCACCTTTCTCATACATTAGGTACTTGCGTGGCATGAAACGTAGCCCCCCGAAGAAGGGGTGATGCAGAATATATCTTGAGTATGTAAACAGCATACGGAAAAATGAAATCATAACCCGAAGTGATGCAGTAAGTGAGTATAAAAACCCAAATACCAAAGTACTTACATCAGAGCATACAAATCATACATACTGTACTATACACATAATAACTGTCATATGAGATAACATTAACCGATGTGGGATTTGCACAACGATAGTGGGATTTGCCTAAACCAATGTGGAATTTTGCTTCATCATTGGAGTTTGCCCCTGCCCATACCGGCTACGATATCAATTGACCATACTCATCATTTTATCATACATCATATGTGGTCCATAGTGGAACCCGGACGAACGTGGTCGCCACCACAGCAGGCGCCTGACCACCGCATAACACCGAAGTTTCAAATCTCCGTATCCCATCCTGCATCATAACACCATACACGACATAACACAAAAAATATAAATGGAACTCGGACCTCGTGAGGAGCGCGGTGAACCACGGCGCTAACACCGAGTATATTATAGTGCGCACGATCATCACCGGCCGGGATCCGGTGAAAGGGTAACAACAAAACGCACGGGCGAGATCGTAAGTATCCATAATCATACAAATCATCATTTCAACTCAATAGAATAACCAAAGCGAACTATTAGTTCAAACCAGAAACTTGATAGTCAAATCGGAGTTTTTTCTTCGAATCTCTCGGAAGCATATCAAAATACGAACTTCAAAACCATAGTTGCGTATCAAAATCATAGGCATAAAATCCTTATTTCAACTCGACGGACAAATAAATAATCATGCTTGGGATCGGAAAAGTGGTCGTATTAAGTCCCTTTTAAAAAAAAAATAGGTCATTTAAAACCAACATAGAAAAGTCGGGACCCGCGGACGGCGTCAGACCCAATCCCGGGCCCTTTATAAAAATTTAAGTCCTTACTCGTCATGAAAACCTTTGCGAAGAAATCGAAGCGTCAAGAACATCTCTCTCTTGAAAGTTACGGTCGTTCGTAGTTTCGAAATCGTTTAGGAACATATCTCTTTTGAAAACAAAACTCTTTTGAAACAAAATTCTTTTGAAAATATAACTCTTTTTGCAACCTTAGAATTTTAATCATACAAAAGACGTAAGGATCATAACTCGACCGCATTAAGGATACAAATAACAAGGAACATATAAGAATCGTTTACAGCATTTCAAACTCGATCATATCGAGACATACGAACCATAGCTTGGCCATACTAAGGATACCAACATCAAAAGCAAATACGAATCACAAACATACTCGAAACTTAAGAATGGAGTTGCCAGAGGCACAAATCATGTCATACCTTAATCCCGTCTAAGACATGCCAAAAGAAAAGAAGGATAAGCATGCCTACACTAAGCTTCCTAAGCTAATCCAAACGTAAGTCTCGTCTTCTCAAAATCTACAACAACATCAATAGGCATCGAGCAGTAGCCATAAGCGTCGAGAATTCAATTCCAAGCCATTACTTTATTTACGAATTTTGGCGGCACTTCCAACAAATTCAACAACCCAAAGGAATTTCAACTCGGCCAAATTCATCAACGACAATACCAACAAACATTCTACAACATCAACCATTCAAACATGATTCAATAACATTTCAACAATCCACAAAAATATTCAAATCCAAATAATATGCCATAGAACCCAAAACCTTCCCAACTCCAACATGAACAACCATAACATATTCCTTCCTTGGAAATTCATAATTTACCAACCACAATTCAATGATACCAACATTAACCATAATATTTCCAATTTCAAAATACTTCATAAACATTCCATATGGTATTTGTCCCATATTTCATCACGAGAACCATTTTATAATGATTTTACAGCTCCTTCTCTAGTAAATAAACCAATATTAACACAAATAGAAAGAGATTCATGCCTTTCCCTCGATAATAATGCTATATATTTACTCCTGCCTTGAAATTAAGCCACAAGCCTCGATACGCGGTTTGAAGTCGCAACTATCTTTTGTCGGGCCCGAATTTGGGAATTATACCTGGTTTCGGGCTAAAGTTGGTGGTGGAAGGTTGGGGAATTTTCTAGAATATTTGAAATATTTTTGGTCTGATTTTTTTTGGCTGAAAATGAGGGGTTAAGCCCCTTTATAAAGCTGCCCGAAGTCACTGTAGCAGTACTGTAGCAGCCGACCTACTGTAGCAGTCACTGTTCATCCGCGGAAATTATTTCAGACTGAACTTTTATACATAGATCTCTTTATTTAAATACGGATATGTCCAAAACTCCTGATACGTATAACTTATTCAACATCCCAAACTTTTCCTTATTCCAAATTTACCTTAACACTCCATACCAATGAAAAGATGAATATGCAACTTGTGCATTAAAACAAAAATAAAATCGGAAATTAAAGTCTTATCCTGACTTTTCGCAGTCAACTTAAATATTCCAACGTGTAAAATCGGATATCTATTAGTCTTTGCGCACAATACTGGGATATTGTGCCCCAGACGACGGTTCGGCTACACGATATCGAGGCTTGGAGCGGCCCGGCTTTATCACCGAGTGCGGGGGCGAACACGCCGGCTCCCGGGTTCGAGTGCTGAGCCTCCGGCTCCCAGCCAGGGGGCGGATGATGGGGGGGAATGCGAGAGGGGTACGATTCTTGCCGTGCCAGGCGCGGGCGAGGCCACGGGGAGGAGGGCTTGGAGTGGGTGATGGGTGATCGACGTGACGGTTCGAGCCCGTGAGTTTACATGTGTAATCCTTTGAGTTTTCGGGTCGAAGCCCTTGCGAGATGTGACCCCATCGGTTTATAGATGCGATGCCGTACATTACGGTTGATTAAGGTGGGCGAGATCGGACGGTGAGATGGCATCATACCGGTTGCCGGGATGTGCCATGGTGGAATGAGTCTGGGTATTGTCCGAGGAGGTGAGGGTGCCCCTCCCCCTTGGTATGGGACGAGTTTGCGGGGGCCGCACTACTGGCCGATTTTACGCACTCCGAGAGGTGCGGCGAGCGCGATGTAGACGAGATTCTGTTTACATTGTTGAGACAGAGAGAGCCGGGGCCGTCGGGAATGCGATTTGGAGTTTGACTCGTTGGCCGGATATGCGTACGCTTATGTAGGCAATGTAGTGACGGATGCACCGATATGTGATGGGGCTAGATCGCCATATGGTCGATAGTTGTTTGTGCGCGCGGCCCGACGGTATGGATATTGCCGTGTCCGGGCACACGCCCGGGGTATGGAGGACGCAGCGCGAGAGGGCGTCGGCCGTCGGGTATGATAGAGCCGACCCCGAGAGGGCTAGATCCGGCGGGCCGGTACGGGGATTTTCGAGCGAGGGCGACCTCGGCGAGGCGACGACGGAATGTCCTCCCCGACGACGGGGCACGCCCCCCCGCCCGGTTCGGCGGGGGAGGTCGAGAGGGGTGCGGGATATTCGGGGCGACCGAGCTCCCGGGGGTTTCGAGCTCACAGTTGGACGGGGTTCCGGTGGGCGTCGGACGGGGGGCAGCCCGGACCTCGTGTCCTCCTTTGTGAGACGACGCCCCCGAGAGTGTTTTCGTGCCGGTGCGTGTTTGCCTTGTGGCGATCGGGAGCCGTCGATGAAGATTGCCGGTTAGGGGTGGGTGCGGGTAGCGCGGCTCGGCCTACCGGGTCGGCCCGATGGTTCCATCTTCATCCTCGGTCGCTATGCGCCGTGCGGGCGGTATGCCGGCCACCGGCGCCCGAGCGGGCCGCGGAGAGGTCGGTGGCGGAGTTCCGGGGGTTCCGGCGGTCCCCTTCGGAGCAGCATATATGCATTCGACGGCCCAGACGAGGACCGAGAGCGTCGCCCTAATTCTGTTACAGGTATATTCGGGTGTGCTACTCGAGATGTATTGTTATATCTGTTTTGGGTACAGGGATAACTTGAGTGAATTATGAGAAGTTAGGGACAAAGACTATCCAGAGGACTTTTTGTGTGTCTTAAAAGACTTAAGTTGTGTATGATTTCAATGTCATGAAAATGTTAAGGAAGCAACTTGGAGGCAATTTCCATTTTTAGTAAGTGTGCTAATTTTGGAAAGTTAGAAAATTCTTCAAAAAAAGAAAGGAAAGAAAAACAAAAAAAAAAAAAGGAAAACAAGGGCCATGTGGCCGGCCACATGGTATGTGGGCCAAGAGCCACATGGATGGCCAATATTTGTAATTAAAAAGATGACTAAGTCATCTTATTTATCAACTTCCACGCTTAGAATTTTCAAGAAAAATCAAGAAAACTTGGGGAGGAAAATAAAGAGGGGTTCGGCCAAGAGAGAGAGGAAAAGAGAGACCAAGAATTGATCAAGAAAAAATTATTTCCGCAAGCAAACCTACTAATTCAAGGGTGCTCATCAACGTGGAGGTGTTGTTTGGAGCGTTCGATCGCTCGTTTTCTCTATCGCCACTTTAGGCAAGTTGTGGAGTTGAAGAAGAAAGGTGAGTTTAATCTTGTTTTCTTGTGTTATAGATGGTTTATATGTGTTGTTGTATGCTAAAATGGAAGAAATTCATGGTAAAAATGAAATTGAAGTTGAGGCCGTGTAGGAGTGTTTGGCCGTGCATGTGCATGTTGTATTGGAAGTGATGAATTAATGTTAGTTAGCATGTTTTGATTGTTGTGGGGTGAAGAAAAGATTGAAAATCATTTTTGTGTGTGTGTTGGGTGTTGGCCGAATGGCCCCCTTTGTGTAATTGGGAATGAACAAATTGTCGTTAGCGTTTTAGTTATCGTCGTTGTGGATTCTATGATGAGAAATGCAAGTTTGATGACTCGAAACAATGTTATGTTAGTTATGGGGCGGTTTGGGATTTATGTACATTTTATGTGATTTTTTGTATTTATGAGAATTGCTTTGTTAAGGTGTGGATTATTAGTGTAATTCATGAATTTGGAAGGAAAGAATATGTTTGGTGTTGTTCTTTCGGGTTTTGGAGCTAATTTCGGGTAAGTTGGAACAATATTTGGTTTGTTTGAAATATTGTATGAAATCCTAAAAGTGTTCTTGTGTGTGGTTTAAAGGGTTTGGATTGGTGATGGGACGTATAAGCGTTGATATTAGTTTGAACGTAAAGTGGTCGGAATGAGTATATTATGAATATTGTTGGAATATTATTTATGTTGTTAAAGTCGTGTAAAGAGAACTAGTAATGTTGAATGCATTGTAAATTGATTGTCGATATTGTAGTTTGGTTGTTGGTTTGGTTGTTGATGAATTTGGCCGAGTTGAATTCTCGGGGTGTCGTATTTTGGGGAGGTGCTGCCGAAATTTCGGTAGACAAGTACTAATTCAAGATTGAATGCCAAAGCCTTATAGTTAGCATTCGGTAAACGTGACCATTTGTAGATTTTGAGAAATCGGGACTTGAGTTTGGACAAGCGAGGAAGACGAATAAGGTATGTAAAGCTCTCTCGTTTCTTCTTCTCTTGGCATGCTTAGATTCTAGGCTCGAATTTTTGGGGGGGCCTT
>NW_026718120.1:0-13290 GCF_029784015.1 Lycium ferocissimum
GGTGGGGGACGTGAGTGGGAGGAGAATGTGGTTGTTTAGGTTGCTGGTGAGTTAAATTAGGTTAGCAATTTTCTTTCCTTTTTTCCTTTTTCTTTTTGTAATATATATAAAAAAGAACTTTAAATAACTAAGATAAAATTAAGCTAAGAAAAATAGAAAATCACTAGCTTATTTATTAAATCATATATTTTTTGTAAATTTTCTATTCTTTTGAAATATGAGGGCAAAACTTACCCTAAAATGTGAGTCTATTTTTTTTGTAGCTTTCGATTTTAAATGCAAAACTTACTAAAAAATGAGATAAAAATTAAAATATCTAACTACACCTAAAAGAAATATTTAAATGCTAAAAATGGTGTAAAAACTTATGTTCGGTCAAAAATTAGGTGTTTACAAATAGGATATCTAATCCATTTTAAAACTTTATTAAGGGGTTTATAATTTATCACCAATCTTGGAACTCCTTATTCCTCAAAGATGTTTATTAACATAAAAAGCTCATGACCATGGAGATTTCGTCTTATAAGCACCTTTTTGTAAAAGAGAAGAAATCTCATTTTTGCATAATTTCAAATATTCGAAATTCATTTGACATGGTCTTGCTTTAGTAGGAATATTATTTTCGTGAAAAGATTCTTCATATGGAAGAGTGACAATATGTCTTTTCCGTCCAAAAAGCATTAGGATGGTCACTACAAATTTGTAGAGAAAATTGATTTTTTATAAACTCAATTTTTTCCTGTAATTTAGGATTTTGTAAAATATCTTCAATTTGAAGGGTATAAATTTCTTGTTTAAGAAAATTAATTTGTTGATGTTTATTCATCAACCTATCCTTTATTTCATTTAAAATTCTTGAAAAGGTTCGGCTTATAAACTGGAATTTAATGGGTTTTTCGTCATAGGTTCCTATAAAACCTTTATCATCCATCCATTGAATAGGAAATAATTTATGGATGAATGGTATACCCAAATAACTTGATTTGAAATATTCTTGACCAATACAAAGTTTTCAGGAATACAACCTTTGTCTTGGCAAATATAAGCTTTGGGTAATTTATAAGTAATACCCATTTTTTGGCCACTAGCATCGTAAACTATGAGTAGTTTTTTGAAAATATTTTGAAGGAATTAATCCTTCTTGAATACAACTTAAATCTGCTCCACTATCAACTAGAGCAGTAAACTCTTTTTTGAAATTATAATCAATTAAAAGAGTAACTTTTATAAAAAATTTAAAAGAAGTAATGATATCCAATTTTGTCAAAAAACTGGAACTAGGACCACTACTTTCTCCTTCCTCCGTAGGAACAGTTGCTACGGTGTTATCAACTGGTAGATCTTCTACTATAAGCTCGCAAGGTGTTTCTATGATTTGTTTTCCTTTTCCTCAGTTGTAAGAGACCCGATGATCTAAAGTAGTACGACGTGTCTCCTAAGGGTGGAAATTTTTTACTTAAGATTATAAACCTCTCTTTCTAAATATTGGGTGGTTCTCGGTGTACTTATAATATTAGGCGTTCTTGGAGGAGCTTTTTGACTCAGGATAGATAAGGTCCTGTAGGTTCTCTAATTTCTACAACCATTGGTTCTTCTTGGGGCTGCTGTTTTGAACCTATTTGGTCTATGATTTGGGACCTAAGGTTTGGATCCTTAATACATTTAAGGAGGTCAACAAGGTTATTACCATCTAAAACCTGGAGATTGGCTTCGCTAAACTGGGAAACAAGTTTATAAAACTCATCATCGTCCTTAGTTTTAACACAAGGCTGTCCTATTTGGCATGGTTGACACTCATCATTCGAACTTGAGATATAACTCTCTTCGTCTAATACCCTAATATCTTTATTTGAAGAGGGGTTGGAAGAACTATCACTCTCCTATCGTAATCATCCTCTGGTTCTGGGTCTGAATTTAACAATATCTTATATAAAGATTCTCTAAGGTCATCATCTATGTTAAAGGCTTTAATCTTCTCCTTAACTTAACAATTTTTATAAAAATGACCTACTCTACCACACTTATAACAGGCTTTTGGATTTTTGAATTTAATAAAATCCTTTCTTTCCTTGAACGTCTTCTTGCGCTCTTTTCTGCAAGCGCTTCTCCTTCCATTGTTGGAAGTCTTTATGCTTTTTCTTATGCCTATGAGGCTTCTTAGAAGATTGTGGAATATCCATACCAAATTGTCCGCAAAATTCTCCTAATTGTTATCTTTCATTAAGACCATGGTACTTGATTTTCTGTTTGAGCCTGATTTCATTACATAAGGCTAATCCTTCCTGCATACAAGTACCAATTAATTTACCATAAGTATAAGTATCATAATTAATACTTCTTTCCCCTTTCCTACGAGCCTTTCTAACTCTTTCTGCGAAAAGAGGAGGGAGTCCATCTATAAATTTGGACTTCCAGTGAGAGTCATTACACTCTGGTAACTCCATGACCCTGCAAAGAAAAATATCTTTATACCACCTAAATGAGGTAGGGTCTTACATCTAAGGTTTTGAAGCATGATACGGATATATTCATTATTATCTATCCATCTTACTAAAAAATGTTCAACAATATTAATAACTAGTGTATAAACTATATTAGCAACAAGTTCCTCATTACCGCCTTCTTGTTTAACAACGGTTAGAATAGAATGACGCTGTGTTGCGGTTAAATAATTATCCCACCAACCTTTTAATTGGCCAGTGAAACCAGCTATAATCATATCTGCAATAACTCTTTCAGTATTTTTATGAATTTTGCAGATAGTGCTATACATCAACATTCTATGAATAGTACAATAAATTTGACGTTCACTATAACCGTCAATATTCCATTCATATATTTCCTTACCACTATAACTGTTGGAAATAACATGTTCATGCTCCTAATAAAACATCTTGAGGAGTTGGGCGAGGATAATAATACATCCTCCGGAGTAGTCTTAACGGCATAATATTCATCAATTTTATTAATATCTGATGCTATGCGAGCCTTATAATCAATATCAGACAAATATTTATCATCCTCTGCTATTAAAGGACTAAGTTTTAAACCTTTAAACTTTTCATCTAAAAGTTTTTCTAAATCTGATAAAGGTTTTAATTTAAAATCATGAATCTCAGGAGGAGGCTGTATACTTGGAGTAGCAACAACTTCCTTCTGTTTCTCCTTATCAGAAGTAGACGTCTTATTAAGACAAGTTAAAAGTTTATCAACTTTTTCATGAAGTGAAAATACTTGTTCACCCAAAATATTCATATAAATATTAGAATAATTTTGTTGCCCTATCATATTATTAATATGCTTAGTTATGATGTCTATCGCTTTCAATCAATTTTTGAAAAAGGAGCAAAATGCAAAGTTTTAACATCTTTGCCTATTTGAAAAGATTTTTGTGGAGGAAAAGGTGAACTATTTCTCCATGGATAATTTATAATCTCTTTCAAGTTATAATTAGCAAGATATTTTTCCATAAACCAAGGCACAAAAGATATATCTTATTTTCTTTGGAAATATCTTTATAAAATTCTTCTTGAAAAATTATTGTTTCCTCGAAATTGTCAAAAAATCATTTTCTAAATGATATCCAAAGTATAAAACTCTTTGGTTTGCAATCTTGCTAGTTGAAAAAATAAATTTTTTGGACTTGATCCATTAAATACTTGGAAAATCCATGTCTTACTCAGTCAATTCTGGGTCCTTAATACGAGTGACAATATTATCCTGGCTAATTTTCAAATTACTAATTCTATTAGAATCATTATCTCTAATTTGAGAAGTAGATGCCCTTGATGGAGATATATAAGATCGACAAGAAGACATAGATCTAGGTAGACTAGATACTATGATGTTCATTATCTTCTAGGGAGGATCATGAAATCTCAATTTCACCCAGGCACAAAAGATATCCTCGATAATGGCCCGCTCTTTAATCTTATTTTACCGGTCATAATTTTGGATTTTTAAAATTAGTTTCTATTAAAATAGTTTCATTTTTAAAATCCATGATTTTGCACATAGGATTCATAGCATATAATGGTTTATAATATATACATATAAAATCCACTCTTTAGTTAATATAAATTGTCATCCCATTTGAAACTTGTTGAGGGATTTCTTCAAAAGTCTTCCATCTCCGTAAATTTATAAAGCTTTCCGGTAAACCTCTTAAGGTTAAAGGTTTGAATCAATCCGAATTAAAATATCAAAATCATTTTCCTATAAATCCATGATAAGAGTCCATTAGCATGATCATTATCTACGGATTCTTGATAGTTTTAACTATTTCTTTGAGACCTAATTTCTCAAAAGTTTCCCATATATATTATATTTTTAGAAATCTTCCCTATTACGAGAATATTATTCCTCTTTTCTACTGTTTTTAAAAGTTCTTTTTCGATTTATAAAATTCATGATAAGAAATTGTTGAATTACATCACCTATTACCATGAATTTGATCTCTTAATATTAAAAGCGACGATGTCATCTAGGTAACAATAGTTTTACTACGGTCGCGCCGCTCAAGGCTTTTTTACTATACCTCCTGCAACAAGTTAACAAATGCCCTAAAATGCCATAAAGCGGGCTAACAACGGATATACCGCCTAATGAATAGTCCGCCCGGATCAATCTCTACCTAACCTTGAACATCATGTTTTGGCTTTGATCATGATGCATAAAGATTATTGCTATGATCTCGGTATACTAAGATTTCTACCTATAAGGCTAAACATGAACTGAATTATAAATAAAGAAATTAAAAGAAAAAATAAAATTATACTTAAGGATGAAGGTTATGCAAGTAGGGAGTTTATATAAATAAACTTTTTATTTATAAGAAGATTTTTTTTACAAGAGAGAGTTTTATCCAAGATGCCTCTAAACTTAGAAAAATGATCCTTATATAACGGATCATGGATACTACACAACAAATTCAAAAAGTAAATGGCCGACAACATTATGGCCCGATAAAAGTAAAAGTAAAAGTAAAGTAAAAGCAAAAGTAGCCGAAAGTAAAATATAATTATTTCAACTTTAATAATTAAAGTTTTATAAACCATTCCTACTTTATAAAAGTAGCCGCCTAAGTGAATCAATCTCGGTGTCTTGCCCATCTTGTGCAATTTTCTTCGGTATTTTAACTAGTCTTCTTTCTTCTTCTTCTTCTTCTTCTCTTCTTCTTCATCATCATTTTGGATATGACCAAATGTAATTGATGTATCGTAAATAGCTTCCATATTAAGATGTTGCATAAATTAGATTTAAATTCTCCACGTATGTAATAAGTCCATTGATCCGGATTTTTTGAGCAATGTGCTCAAAGGGGCTAGGAATCTCCTTTTGTCTGGAATTAATGAAGTCCTTATAATGTGCAATGGTTGTTTTAATTTGATTTATCAAATCTTGTCCTGGAATAGTTCGATCTTTTGATTTTTGAACCAATTTTTTCCAGAATTTTTGTATAAAAATTCTTTTAAGGGCATATACCCACAATATAATTTAAAAAATTCAATGAAGAAATACATATAAAATTTCTTAAAAGTATATTATTTTCCAAATCTATAATTTTTGGAGAAACATCACCCATTCATTATATAAACTTTGAAGGATTACAAGGATTTTATGGTTGGACCATGGATCCACCATATAAAACTAATTTGGAATGCCTTGTTTATAAACATTGGCATAGATTTTTATAAACTATGAGTGTTTCCTTTTAGGATTCTCATATAAAAAAGCTTTATTAAAGCTGTCAATATAATCCCAATAATTAAATTTAAGCTTGCTTTTTGTTCAAATGATATAATCCCTATCCTTTAATGACTTATTCCCATTCATTTGGAGAAAATATCTTTTTTATGATAATTTTGAAAAGTTATAAACTTTTTTGCTATTATTAGATAAAAATGGTTATGAAAGGATCATTCCATCATCTATTTGTAAGTCGGAGTAGCGTATGTTCCATTATTTGCCAAGGTTCATCCTTCCAATGGAGAAGATCATTTTTCTAAGTTTAGAGAAAAGTCGATGAACATGTCTCTCATTATCTCCGAAAAAATTAACCCAATATTATTCCCTTCTTGATGCATCTATAACAACGATGTTTTACTAGGTTACCGACACGCGTTTACCACATGTTCCCTCTGTTGGCTAGATCACTCCATTAATTCCACAAAAGGAGCTCTCCTAGCCCTTTGAGCACATTGCTAAAAAAATTCAGATGAAGAAAGGAGGGTCTAACTTAACCATTGTTAAATTTAAATCTTTTAATGCAAATAGTTTTTATACATCAATGGCATTGTTTCATATGAGAAATGATGATGATGAAGACGAAAAGAAGATTTTATCCATTTCTAATATGTATTTCTTCATTGAATTTTCTATCTTTATGAAATGGACGGTTGATGGGTTATACCCCACAAAATATGCCTTGCTTAAACAGAATTTTTTATACAAAATTCTGGAAAAAATTGGTTCAAAAATCAAAAGATGGAACTATTCCAGTACAAGATTTGATAAATCAAATTAAAACAACGATTGCACATTACAAGGACTCCATTAATTCCAGATAAAAGGAGATTCCTAGCCCCTTTGAGCACATTTCTCGAAAAATCTAGATGAAGAAAGGAGCAATTCCCCCGATATAGCCAATACGTGGAAAATTTAAATCTAATTTAATGCGCAATCTTAATATGGAAGCTATTTACGATACATCAATGGCAAGATTGGTCATACCACCGATAATGAAGATGAAGAAGAAGAAGAAGAAGACTATAATACTCGTGATCTTAACCTTTTTTTAATCTCAAAGTCATATAATACGGAGGACTTTGCACAATTTATAGCCCAATTCCTTGGCCAAACGGAAGAATCTTCCAACTCCAAAAGACAAGGGCAAGACACGTAATGAAATAATTGGTGGGACCAATCTTACTTTTATAAAGTAAATCTACTTTTATAAAGACTTTAATTATTAAAGTTGTAAAAATTATGTTTTTACTTTCGGCTACTTTTGGCCGCTTTGCTTTTTTACTTTTACTTTTTATCTCCATCATGTTGTCGAATTTACTTTTTGAATTTTGTTGTTTAGTATTCATGATCCGATTTTATAAGGATCATTTTTATAATCGATAAGGCAAGTCTTGGATCCCCAAAGAAAAGAGCTCTCTCCCACTCTCTCTTGTAAAAAAATCTCTCTTTGTTTATAAACTTCCTTCGGGAGAGACCTTCATCTTTAAGGTATAATTTTATTTTTCTTTTAATTTCTTTATTTATAATTCAGTTCATGTTTAGCCTTATAGGCTAAATACTCCGTTGAATTACGTCACACTAGACTACTGAGATCATGGTAATAATGCTTTAATGCATCATGATCAAAGCCAAAACATGATGTTCAAGGTTAGGTAGAGACTGACCAGTGCGCATGGCGCTGTTCATAACCAGGCGGTGGTCCTGTTGTTTGCCCGCTTAGCCGAGGATGGCGTTTTAGGGCGTTTGTTGGACTTGTTCTGGTAGGAACAACCCCAACGCCAGGGTCGGTAACCTAGTAAAACTATTGTTACCTAGATGGCATCATGTGGCGGCGCGATCCTGTATCGTTATGGTATCAGAGCCATGGTGTTCTAGTAGTAATAGGTGATGTAATTCAACGATTTCATATCATAAATTTTATAAATCAAAAAAGAATTGTTAAAAACAGTAGAAAAGAGGAAAATGATACTCCTCAAGGACTTGATCTACTTAATAAGTGGACAATTCCTAAAATAGAACCCAAATTAATATATCAGATGGGTACTTTTGAGAAATTAGGTCTCAAACAAGTAGTTAAAACTACTGAAGAAACAATGACTGTAGATAATGATCATGCTACTTTTAGACTATTATCAGATGTGATCTTGCCCCTTATAGGGCAACCCATAGATTTATGCATATTGGGTTAATTCAAGTTGCATTCAAACCTTTAACCTTAAGAGGTTTACCGTAAAGCTTTATAAGCAATTTTAAGAGATGGAAGAAATAAAACTCGGAAGAAATCCCTCATAGGGACGGTCCAAACAAGTTTGGCTTATGGTCCGGTTATTTTAATGCTTATCCTAACTTGCAGGTATCCTTGCAAGATGACAATTCTTTAGATGCTTTAATATTAAGTATCAAATTGCATGGTTATGATTATATGCCAGGTACAGAGGTAATATGCATCTGTTATAGAATATATTATAAACCATTATATACTATGAATCCTATGTGTAAAATCATGGATTTTAAAAATGAAACTATTTTAATAGAAACTAATTTTGGTAAATCCAAAATTATGACTAGAAGACCTATCAAGTGGGATGAAATAGATTTCCCTAAAGAGTGGGTCATTGAAGGAGCAACACCTCCTCAAAATGTTTTTACTGAAATTTCAGAAATTGAACAGATCCCAGATGGGACAGTAAAATTGAGATTTCATGATCCTACACCTGCATTAGAAGATAATGAACATCATAGTGTTCGATCTAGCCTACCTAGATCTATGTCTTCTTGTAGATCTTATATATCTCCTGTTGATTATATTGTGCAGACTCCATCAAGAGCATCTACTTCTCAAATTAGAGATAATGATTCTAATAGAATTAGTAATTTGAAAATTGACCAGGATAATATTGTCACTGGTATTAAAGACCCAGAATTAACTGAGTCAAACATGGATTTTTCAAGTATTTAATGGATCAAGTCCAAAAAATTGATTTTAGTCGGGGATCACCCGCAAGATTACAAATCAGCAAAGAGTTTTATACTCCTAAATGGATATCATTTAGAAAATGGTTTTTTGACAATTTCAAACCTGAGGAAACAATAATTTTCCAAGAAGAATTTTATAAAGATCTTTCCAAAGCAAATAAGATCATATCTTTTGTGCCTTGGTTTATGGCAAAATATCTTGCTAATTATATTTCTGTTCTTGAAAGAGATTATAAATTATCCAGTGGAGAAATAGTTCATACTGTATTTCCTCCACAACAATCTTTTCAAATAGGCAAAGATGATAAAACTTTGCATTTTGCAGCTTTTTCAAAATTGATTGAAAGCGATAGTTTGCCTGTCATAACTAAGCATATTAATAATATGGTTAGGCAACAAAATTATTCTAATATTTATATGAATATTTTGGGTGAACAAATATTTTCACTTCATGAAAAAGTTGATAAACTTTTAACTTGTCTTAATAAGACGTCTACTTCTGATAAGGAGAAACAGAAGGAAGTTGTTGCTACTCCAAGTATACAGCCTCCTCCTGAGATTCATGATTTTAAATTAAAACCTTTATCGTATGATTTAGAAAAACTTTTAGATGAAAAGTTTAAAGGTTTAAAACTCAGTCCTTTAATAGCAGAGGATGATAAATATTTGTCTGATATTGATTATAAGGCTCGCATAGCATCAGATATTAATAAAATCGATGAATATTATGCTGTTAAGCCTACTCAGAGGATGTATTATTATCCTCGCCCAACTCCTCAAGATGTTTTAATAGAGGAACATGAACATGTTATTTCCAACAGTTATAGTGGTAAGGAAATATATGAATGGAATATTGACGGTTATAGTGAACGTCAAATTTATTGTACTATTCATAGAATGTTGATGTACAACACTATCTGCAAAATTCATAAAAATGAGGAAAGAGTTATTGCAGATATGATTATAGCTGGTTTTCTGGCCAATTAAAAGGTTGGTGGGATAATTATTTAACAACAACACAACGTCATTCTATTCTAACCGCTGTTAAACAAGAAGGCGGTAATGAGGCACCTGTTGCTAATATAGTTTATACACTAGTCATTAATATTGTTGAACATTTTTCAGGAAGATGGACGGATAATAATGAATCTATTCGTACCATGCTTCAAAACCTTAGATGTAAGACCCTAACCTCATTTAGGTGGTATAAAGATGTTTTTCTTTGCAGGGTCATGGAGTTACCCAAATTTATAGATGGACTCCCTCCTCTTTTTGTAGAAAGAGTTAGAAAGGCTCTTAGGAAAGGGGAAAGAAGTATTAATTATGATACTTATACTTATGGTAAATTAATTGGTACTTGTATGCAGGAAGGATTAGCCTTATGTAATGAAATTAGGCTCAATCAGCAAATCAAGCGCCATGGTCTTAATGAAAGACAACAATTAGGAGAATTTTGTGGACAATTTGGTATGGATATTCCACAATCTTCTAAGAAGCCTCATAGGCATAAGAAAAAGCATAAAGACTTCCAACAATGGAAGGAGAAGCGCTTGCAGAAAAAAGCTAGGCGCAAAAAGACTTTCAAAGAAAGAAAGGATTTTATTAAATCCAAAAATCCAAAAGCCTGTTATAAGTGTGGCAGAGTAGGTCATTTTTATAAAAATTGTAAGGTTAAGGAAAAGATTAAAGCCCTTAACATAGATGATGACCTTAGAGAATCTTTATATAAGATTTTGTTAAATTCAGACCCAGAACCAGAGGATGATTCTGGTAAGGAAAGTGATAGTTCTTCCAACCCTTCTTCAAATGAAGATATTAGGGTATTAGACGAAGAGAGTTATATCTCAACCAGTTCAGAGGATGAATGTCAACCATGCCAAATAGGGCAACCTTGTGTTAAATCTAAGGACGACGATGAGTTTTATAAACTTGTTTCCCAATTTAGAAAAGCCAGTCTCCATGTTCTAGATGGTAATAACCTTGTTGACCTCCTTAAATATATTAAGGATCCCAACCTTAGGTCCCAAATCATAGACCAAATAGGTTCAAAACAACAGCCCCAAGAAGAACCAACTGCTGTAGAAATTAGAGAACCTACAGGACCTTATACTATGTTTGGAGTCAAACAACTCCTCCAAGAACGCCGGAATATTATAAGTACACCGGCCACCACCCAAGATTTAGAAAGAGAGGTTCATAACCTTAAGCAAGAAATTTCCACCCTTAGGAGACACCAGACTACTTTAGATCATCGGGTCTCGCAACTTGAGGGAAAAGGAAAACAAATTATAGAAACACCAGTTTATAACACTGTAGAAGACCTACCAGTTAATAACACCGTAGAAACACACGGAGGAAGGAGAAAGTAGTGGTCCTAGTTCCAGTTTTTTGACAAAATTGGATATCATTACTTCTTTTAAATTTTTTATAAAAGTTACTCTTTTAATTGATTATAATTTCAAAAAAGAGTTTACTGCTCTAGTTGATAGCGGAGCAGATTTAAGTTGTATTCAAGAAGGATTAATTCCTTCAAAATATTTTCAAAAAACTACTCATAGTTTACGGTCTGCTAGTGGCCAAAAAATGGGTATTACTTATAAATTACCCAAAGCTTATATTTGCCAAGACAAAGTTTGTATTCCTGAAAACTTTGTATTGGTAAAAAATATTTCAAATCAAGTTATTTTGGGTACTCCATTCATCCATAAATTATTTCCTATTCAATGGATGGATGATAAAGGTTTTATAGGAACCTATGACGAAAAACCCATTAAATTTGAGTTTATAACTGAACCTTTTTCAAGGATTTTAAATGAAATAAAGGATAGGTTGATGAATAAACATCAACAAATTAATTTTCTTAAACAAGAAATTTATACTCTTCAAATTGAAGATATTTTACAAAATCCTAAATTACAGGAAAAAATTGAGTTCATAAAAAATCAATTTTCTCTACAAATTTGTAGTGACCATCCTAATGCTTTTTGGGACAGGAAAAGACATATTGTCACTCTTCCATATGAAGAATCTTTTTCTGAAAATAATATTCCTACTAAAGCAAGACCATGTCAAATGAATTCCGAATATTTGAAATTATGTAAAAATGAGATTTCTTCTCTTTTACAAAAGGGTCTTATAAGATCTTCGAAATCTCCATGGTCATGCACAGCTTTTTATGTTAATAAACATGTTGAACAGGAACGAGGAGTTCCAAGATTGGTGATAAATTATAAACCCCTTAATAAGGTTTTAAAATGGATTAGATATCCTATTCCTAATAAAAAGGATTTATTAGATCGCCTTCATAATGCGATTATATTTTCTAAATTTGATTTAAAATCAGGATATTGGCAAATCCAGATAGCCGAAGCAGATAAATATAAAAATGCTTTTAATGTCCCAATTGGACAATTTGAATGGAATGTTATGCCTTTTGGGTTGAAGAATGCCCCTTCAGAATTTCAAAAAATTATGAATGATATTTTTATGGCTTATAGCAATTTTATCATTGTTTATATCGATGATGTTCAAGGTTAAGTAAATTTGGCCACGATGAATCTCATAACTCGAGCGGTAATCACGTTGTTAGCCCGCTTAGCCGAGGATGGCGTTTTAGGGCGTTTGTTGGATTTGTTATGGTAGGAACAACCCCAATGCCAGGGTCGGTAACCTAGTAAAACACTGTTGTTATTCACTGGCATCATGTGATGGCGCGATCCTGCATCATTATGGAATCATCTAAATAAAAAGCTTGTTCATATAAACTCCTTCTCTGCTGAGCACAACCTTCATCCTTAAGGTATAATTTTATTTTTTCTTTTAATTTCTTTATTTATAATTCAGTTCATGTTTAGCCTTATAGGCTAAATGCTCCGTTGAATTACGTCACACTAGACTACTGAGATCATGGCAATAATGCTTTAATGCATCGTATTCAAAGCAACATTTACGAAGGTTAGGTAGAGACCGAATTCCAGACGACCGTATTCATCGCATAATTAGTCACATTGTATTACACCCCGTATCTTCAAGAAGCGCTTATCAAATTTGAAACATAAGTAAGTTGAAAGTTAGGGTTAAAGAAAACCACTTTGGAATAAGGAGTAAGCGGTATTAAGTATATTTAATGAGTGAAGGATGTATATAGATTATACGGAAGGTTCTATACAAAATGGTAAGATAATGAGTAATTTTCTGGAAAGGATGGAGTCATGTTTTGTGTGAAAATTTTGGTCCAACTTGGGGGACAAATATCTCTTAGCATATGAAGTGTTTTGAAATGAAACAAAAGTCTAAAATGAAGTTCGTTGAGTCTAGTTTCCAACGCAATAAACGTCTCATCGATAGGATATCGGAGTAGATAATTATGGACGTTACAAGTTCAGTTGATAGAGCAGAAACGCGTGCTACAGTACTGCTACAGTGAACCCGACCCGAATTTGACCCTTATAAAAAGGGTAATAACCCTCTTTTTTCACCAGATTTGCCCAGAAATTTCCAGAAAATTGAAGAGAGAGAGAGGGAATCACAAAGTAAGCAATTTTCAAGCGATGGAATATTAATCAA
>NW_026718121.1:0-14183 GCF_029784015.1 Lycium ferocissimum
TTTTTTTGTGATATTCTTGTGATGATTTTTTATGATGTATGGAATTGGAATTGAGAATTTGAGACTTGACACAGTGGGGCTTAGTTGCTATAACCATAAGCCATGATCTTGGATTACCATGTTGATTGTTCATCAGCTTAATTGTATATGTTGGTTTCATTCGAGCATCATCGATCAGCTATGGAAGATTTTTATCAATCTCAGAGACATATCTTGGACAATACCTGGCAAGATTGTTGACACTTTTTCATGGCTGGGCGGAGGGTCGGGATTGCGGCAAGGAATAGAAGCTACCGGAGGATCATTCCGGCTTGCATATGGTGGACAATCGGAAAGAAAGGAACTCCAGATGTTTTTGAGGATAGAAGTAGCACTCTACGGAAGATCAAGCAAGTATTCGTCATTGCTATTTTGTTTTTGGTGTATAAAGAATCCTCCGTAGTAGAATCGATCCTAGAAGTTCTTGACTCATGTTAGATTTTTACTTTCTTAGCTTCTTAGTTTTTGGAAGGAAATAAAAATACTCAAAGGAATAATATAAGCACAAGCGGAAGACTCAACAATGGCTATATAGTAGAAATTTATCAAACTAGAGAGAGAGAAGGTAGGAGACTTTACTTAATAACTCAAAACTCTTGAATCTCACTACAATGAAAATATGTGACATAGCATCCCTATTTATAATACTAGAAAACCAACATATACCAGGACTAGAAAACCCATTCCAATATGAACTAGACAAATCAATCCTAACTAAGTATGAATTAAATAAATACCAAATACCAATCCTAAACAACTTTGGATTAGTAATCTTGGTTTACTTCCAACATAGCCTCCCTTAAACCAAGATCTTCAACCTTGAGCGTGCCATTAACAATATCATATCTTGTAGAAGTCAACCACCTCAAACTCTCGAACGATTTCCTGAAGTATGTAGCATCAACAAACTTGCGAGTGCCATCTTTAGTCAGATTCAGTTTCTCTTCAACAAGATTCAAAGTTAATTTGACTTTCTCCGTCTTCAAAATATCATGAGCATATTTGTTCTTCTTTCTATATCCTTCAATAACTGGTCTTGATTTAAAATCATCTGCTTCTTCACTTGATTTGTACTTGGTCTTGCGTGCCCATAAGACTCTAGTTGACCTTTCAATAGGTGGTAGAGCAGTATTACCAACAAATAATTTTTCTTTAAGCTCCTCAAAATATACAATCTCATATAATGGTTCAAAATTGATTGCGTCTTCAATATGCAATTGTGGATCTGGACCCTTAATTATCTCTGCTTCAATTTTGGGTAGATCATCAAAAACTTGCTCTTGCTGAACTCTTTTGCTTCTTTCATCACTAGATTCATCTTCAATACCTTCAAGCAATTTTTCTTGTGTGATAATGGCGGGTACTTCTATTCCTTTTCCAATAGCCCCACATTGTATAGACCAATCATGTCTATTACATATTTAAAACACTAGTAGCCTACACCGAAAGAGCATCGGTCCCAATCAAATAATTTTTCTTTAAGCTCCTCAAAATATACAATCTCATATAATGGTTCAAAATTGATTGCGTCTTTATAACCGTGGATCTGGACCCTTAATTATTTCTGCTTCAATTTTGGGTAGATCATCAAAAACTTGCTCTTGTGAACTCTTTTGCTTCTTTCATCACTAGATTCATCTTCAATACCTTCAAACAATTTTTCTTGTGTGATAATGGCGAGTACTTCTATTCCTTTATCAATAGCCCCACATTGTATAGACCAATCATGTCTATTACATATTTCATTACTTAAAACACTAATTGCCTCACCGAAAAGAGCATCATCCCAATCAAATTATCCTTTTTAGCTATCCCAGAAATCATTGATAAATCAATTTGAACATTATTGGATTCTGCATTGCAATCAAATACATCTATACCACAACAAAAATTACCTCTACCTTTTCTTCTTTTCTTCATAATTTCTGAATTCTGGCCTTCTTCATTTTTATTTCGCGTATTCGATGACTTTTCTTTATCTTTGGTTCATCCTTTGTTTGTAATGCCTCATCCACTATCTCATATATTTGCCGATTCAATGACATCTCATATGCCACCAATTCATCTTCTAGATCATCAACTCTCAAACGTATTAAGATCCTGGGTTGCCTCGATATTTGTTTTCTTAATGTGAAATTCTAATCTTAGAGCTGTAATATCTTTTCAACAACTTTAACTTCTTCCAATACTTCTCGTTGATTTTCATATCATTAACAATTGTAATTCTTACAAAAATTCTTTGATAGATTCCGTTGGTTTCATCTGGACCAACTCATACGTCTCCAAAGCTCTTGAAGTTCTCTCTCTTTACGTCGTGAAAGACGTCTATACGTTTCACCAATATTGTCCAAGCCGCTTTAGCTGATTTTGCATGCAAATATTTGTTATATACATGCAATTGGACTTTGCTATTGAGGTAATATAATGCCTTATAATTCAATTGCATATCTTTTTCTCCAATTGTGTAAATTTCGCTTTCCCCAGATCAATGTTGTGCCTTCTGGGATTTCCACGAACCCTTCATCAATAATGGACCATAGTCCAACAACATTGAAGAAATTCTTCATCTGTTGATACCAACTCTCAAAATTATTTTTTCCATCAAACACAAAAACGGGACAATCTGGTAAATATGGAATATTCATATTTCTTTATATCGGATCTCACACAAAGCTTTGAACGGATCTCACGTTGAGTTTTGATCGGATCTACTCACTGGCCTCACGATACCAATTTGAGAAATAAAAATACTCAAAGGAATAATATAAGCACAAGCGGAAGACTCAACAATGGCTATATAGTACAGAAATTTATCAAACTAGAGAGAGAAGGTAGAGACTTTACTTAATAACTCAAAACTCTTGAATCTCACTACAATGAAAATATGTGACATAGCATCCCTATTTATAATACTAGAAAATCAACGTATACCGGACTAGAAAACCCATTCCAATATGAACTAGACAAATCAATCCTAACTAAGTATGAATTAAATAAATACCAAATACCAATCCTAAACAACTTTGAATTAGTAATCTTGGTTTAATTCCAACAGTTTTCTTTTTACTTTTGTAAAGGGGTTTTCAGTACTACCTAAGTACTGGTCTATAATACAAAGTTGTTACCTGTTTAAAAAAAAAAAAAAAAAGAGAGGGTAAAATTTTAAAGTTACATTGTTTCTAATTATAGAAAGGTAATTTCTTTTTGGGACATAATAAAAAGGAAAAATGTGCCACATAACATTTACTCACTTTGAATAGGGTAAGTTAATGTTGAAGATCTGGAACATCTCACTAATTGCTCAACGAGAGTCGTTGCAGATCTTCAAATTTTTTTTGCCCATTTTATAGTTAAACTTGGCCTTTAATTTGCAGTTGAGCAAAATTGCAGTGAAATCCTACAGCTGCAAGCCATTTAGCAACTCTATAATGGGAAGGGAACTCTGTATAGCTGAGATTGAAGCTCAGAAAGATATGAGCTTGGTCGTTGCTACCAGCCATCTTGAGAGTCCCTGCCCTGGCCCACCTAAGTGGGATCAAATGTACAGCAAGGAACGTGTGGAGCAAGCCATGGAACGTGTGGAGCAAGCCAAGGAAGCTGTGGATTTACTTGACAGAAAACGTAATGCAATCTTTTGTGGTGATATGAACTGGGATGACAAATTGGACGGTCAATTTCCTCTACCTGGTGGATGGATTGATGCTTGGGGAAAAATGAAGCCCGAAGAAATCGGATGGACGTATGACACCAAGTCAAACAAAATGTTAAGCGCCAACCGGACGCTGCAGAAACGTTTGGACAGGTTTGTTTGCAAACTGCGAGATTTCTGTATAAGTGATATAAAGATGATTGGGAAGGAAGCAATTCCAAATGTCACATATATCAAGGAGAAGAAAGTGAAGAGTGAAGTTAAGAGATTGACACTACCTGTTTTGCCTAGCGATCATTATGGTCTGCTTTTGGAGATCTCTCCTACGTAGTCCAAAGTTCAAAAAGGTATTGCTTATGAGCACAGTGCTTTTGTTCCCCACAACCCTTATTATTCTCTCGGTATATCGTACTTCGCTGTGCAGTTTTTGTCCATATGACCTGTAATCAACTTTAAGGGTCTTAAAAGCTTTTGCGGAGCACTTTTTTGTGTACATTACTAGTGCTCGTTTATGCACAGAGGATTTAGGAGAGCGGGGATAAGAAGCAAAGAATGAATTAGTCTGTATGTTCTATGCCTTTTAGCTTATAATATCAGTTATATTTCTATGCTTCATTTTCCATTTGTTGGAACTTTTCGGGCTTTAGTTCGATCGACTATTAGCAATTCTGGGACTGCTTCTTCTACCCTAGTATAAACAAAAACGTAAATGCAGCCTTAACGAGAAAATGCTGTCATCACCCTCAACCAACAAATTGGACGACAACCTTTGGAAGGAAGGTTAAAACCTTCCACCATGTTCAAGGATGACTCCAATGGCTGCAATTTGAAGTAATTGGTGAAATCTTTAACGTTTATATTGTTGGATGTGACAAATGATAAAAGTGTCATTAAAAAGGTGGTTCTTTTATCTGAAAAATAGGCTACCATTCTGCACATAAGCGTTCAGCTCAAATTATTAAGACTGCAGATGCTGTGGTATACAATAGCTCTGTTCCATTTTTGTCTGTTTTGGGCTAATCAAAGCAAGTTATCGTTCTAATTAAATTTCTTTAACTGCCAATCTGCGAAGACGTGGAAGAAGGAGACTGTGTTGGTATAACGAATTATACTGAGGTTGTTTTGCTGGTTATACTTGTACCTTAGCTAGCAGCAAAATTGTCTTGACGATTGAGGTACTAAACCATGACATCTTCCTTTCAGTCTTTCTTTCTTGGTCCGCGGAAAAGTTGGATACAAGTAAGATGGAAAGAGAGATCCTAAAAGTCACCCGACTTTACCAGAAAGTCTCTAAATTATTCAACCTTGTCTAATTAACTATTACATAAAATTATTAGGGGAAAACAAAGGAGACATTTTCTATATTTTACCTAGGTAAAGTTAAATGACCTTTTTTAATTTACAAAAAAAAAAAAAAAAACTAGTGTCTTTCTATAATATTTAGTTAAAATTGAGTGACTTTTTTGTTACAAAAATAGTTTAGTAACTTTAAATAAATTGGGTGAGAATGCGTGAAATTATATTACTCTTCTGAATGTATGTGTGTATACACAACTTGTCGAAGTTTATGATTACATCATGATTTAAAAGTTTAAATTGTAAGAGATGATAAACTTTATTCAGTTAATTATATCTTCGACATGTCACTTATTTGTCTATGGTTACAGGCAGGGGTGTACATGAACTGGGTTGATTCGGGTTTTTCAAATACCAAACCAAACCAATTGTGTCGGGTTTTTAAATCGACAAACCAAACCAATAAAATTCGGGTTTTGCGACCTCCGTTTTTTTCGGGCTTTTTTTTTCCAAAATAATTCTATACAATATATAAATTTTACTTCAAATATTTCTTTAGTCCTTATAATATACAACTATATAATTAGTTGTTCCTTAAGAAAATAACAAAAATGTGAAATGTGTGATGGTATTGTAATAAAATATTCAACAAAAAAGATAATGAAATAGCATAAAATAAATTTAGCTAATTAATAAGGCATAATGAAAATGATCATCATAAAAATACTAAATCATGCTAAAATAAGTACGGCTAGTAGGTATTAATTACATGATAAATAAAAAAGAAATTAAGTTATGTCATTTCATTATCTAAATTAACAATGCAAAACTAAAGAATAGATATATATCCAATATTATTATCATCCCCAGTGTTAGGGTTGAATTACTTTGTTAGCATTAATATTGATTTGGTTTTGACTTTTTTTGAGTTACTAACATCTAGCTATAAATCTTATTGGAACATTCAAAATTTTAAGTCCAAATTACTTGAAATAATATGTTAAAAGACAAAAATTATGAAAAAACTTAAGAGATATTAATAAATTACATTATAAGTAAATCTTTTGTGTATAAAATATTTTAAAATTTTATATACATGTAATGTCGGGTTAGTTTGGTTCGGTTTGACTTTTTTTAGTTAAAATCAAAACAAACCAATTATGATCGGGTTTTTTTTCCAACATCAAACCAAACCACTAGTCGAATTTTTTTCTCCGTTTGATTCGATTATTGGTTTGGTGTGGTTTGTCGGTTTACTTTGTACACCCCTCGTTACAGCACGCAAAGATTTATTTGATAAAGGATGCCAGTAAAACTTAAAACTTTATTAACTCTGCCGACTCTGATATAACTATGCTAAATTATTTCTACTCTAGTGGATGGGATTGGTCACACAATCCAAACACATTGTTCCTCCCTAATAATTAGTAGAATCCGATTCATTTTGCGTAGCATCTTAGTACTCAATACAGCATCGACTTAATTAATCTTCATAATGCTTCTTCAGATGAAACCTAAAATATAACACCCGAACAAAAAAAAAAAGGAAGACGAATATGCATAAAGACGTACATTTAATTAAAGAAATAATTGAATCACTTTGCTGTAGGGAAGAGTTAGGTTGATCATGAAGGTTGAGAGGGTGTGGACGTATAGTTGGCTTTTTGTAAACAACATATTAGTCAATAACGCGCAATGCATGAGTTAATATCTTCCTAATTTTCACATTAATCTTCCTTACTATATAACTTGAGCTTCCAAACTCAAAATTCTCACACTGCTCATCACAACATCTTCCTCTCCCATCCAGTACTATCAACCACTACTAAAAATGGCAACTAATGTTCTCCTAATTGTTGTTCTTGTTGCTTGTACACTTGTTTTATCCACAAATGCAAGGAGCCTTAATTCCATGAAAGCTACAAAACCTGAAGATGAACAAAAGACATTTTTTCGTCACCCTTTACCTCCATTTCTTGGCGGTCATGGGCTTGGTAGGCCCGTATTTGGTCTAGGGCCGGGTTTAGGTTTTGGTTCTTTTGGAGGAATTGGTGGGGGAAGTGGCCTAGGCGGTGGTGGACTAGGTTTTGGAGCTGGAACTGGAGCTGAAGCGGGAACTGGATTTGAAAGTGGGTCGGGTTTCGGGTCCAGCATTGGCGGTGGATCGGGTTTCAGGTCAACTATAGGCATGGGAAATGATGGAGGTTTGGTTTTGGTGGTGACAATGGAGGCACTACTCCTAATGCTGATGGTGCATTTGCTGGTGGCCAAGGTGAAGGAGGTGACGATGCCAGCACTTGGAAATCAAAAACCTTGAGTAATTCTTCATATGATATGTTACTAATAGTAGTTTTATTTACTAGATTCCATCAAATAATAGTAACTTCATATTGCAGTTACTAATTAAGTAGGAGTACTGTTCTTTCAAGTAGGTTGCGGTTTGCATGAATTAGTAATTCTTATGAGTCAAATTTCTAGTTTGTCTGATTATGCAAAGTTTTAAGGACACTTTTATATTTCTTTACTTGGCAATATTGTATTAAAATGTTTGGTTTACTCTCTACTTTTCCGTGAAAGTGATAAATCAATGGCACTTTTGAGAGAAACAAACTGGCATGCATAAGATACTCTCTTAGCTTAATTTATAGCTCATTTACTTCCTGATGATCCATTCATTCGCCATCTTGTAAGTGCGGCCATTTTTTTTTAACACGATGACATTACGTTCATCCTATATATGACAAGTACAAGTTAGAAACATTTTTGTTTCAAAGACACTAAGAAACGTGTTTGAAAGTTTCGCTCAAACAAGATTTTGTTTATCGATCCTCGAAGAGCTAAACAAATATTTTCCTTGTATGAAATAAGGAGAAAATTTTCCTTGATGAGGGATTAGATTCTACAACAACTTGTGAGAATATTACATCTCAAGTTTGCTTCGATTTGTTTGACATTCTCCAAAAAAAAAAAATCTATTTTTGTCACGACCCAACCCCGTAGGCCGTGACTCGTGCCCGAATTGGACACTCGTACGTGCCTTATCCCACCCTAAAGCGCTGCATTCAAAATAAACATGTATAATTAAAAATATTATCGGATAACACACAAAAGTGAGTGCGCGGAGGCCGATCGGGCCGTCACAAAATATATACAATGCCCGAACGTACACAAATTCACGGAACATATATACGAACCCACGACACATGTCTACGGAACGCTCTACGGTTGAAAACATAAACATATGACGGGACGGGCCGAATCGTACCACGAAAAACCAAATGTACATATGTATCAGAAAAAAGGCATGCACCAAAATGTGGCTAGAACAAAGGAGCTTGTTAAAGTAGGCGAGTAGATGACCTAAGCGGGGCGGATGCGCAAAGCGTGTGTACATACTGGTGGGCATGGCTCTGACCCCGAGAAGGAAAGGGGTCGATACGGAAAATGTGCGGAGATATGTAAAAGCGAGGCTTAGCAATAAATAAAATCGAGCGAACGAGTGTGCGAGAATATGTATGAAGTACATAGCTAACCAATATGCATATCGGAAATCATAAATAATGCAGACAGAAGACATATGCCAAAACCGGCCCCGTTAGGGACTTCCGAATCGAACGTGGTCGCCCCGACAACGCGCTACAACCATATGAGCATATCGTATCGGATGGCCATATCAAGCATAACCCTCGAATATCGGCATAGGCGTACATGGCACATCATACACACACAACCCGTGTACGTATAATACCGCCTCACATTCGGAGCGCGGCGAAAATGCGAGAAATACGCTTGAGGACATATCCTGGCCCGGGCTCAGTGAAGGAAGCATTGAGGCGTTCACGAGTAGAGTAGTGAGAAACTAATGCAACATAAATTATAAAACAAGGACACATACTCGATGACACATTCCAGACGGTCAGCCGGATAACGAACATTTAATGACGGACATAATATAGCTTTTGAATGTCACAAAAGTTTAAGTCCAAAGGTTAGTCTTCCTGAAATAATGCTCATACGCTCCAACATATTATAAGAGTCAACAAAGTAGTTAGAGTAACCGTAACATAAAGAAAAGTATAGTCCCTAAAAGTTTCCGTGGGTCTTTACCATAAAAATAACTAAAACGGGGCAATATAGACAAAACCGGGAATAGTGGGCCCACCTCGGTCAAATGAGGTGGCGAACATAAAACATGCATATTGAACCTCATGTTATCATTACTAAGTGTTTTAGAGGGGTCGGATTGGATTCGGACAAGTTTTAGATGTTTAAGGCCAAACTAGTCAATTGTGACCTATTTGGTTCAATTCTATTGAGTAAAACGCTCCAACTTTAGGTGTGGATTCCGAGAGATAGGGTTGACCCAAAGGGTCGAAACCGAAGCTAACACACCTAGGTCATGCCATGGAAAGGAAATAGAAAGCTTCACATACCTTTCTTGCTTGTTAAGCTTGTCGAATCTCCAAACCCGTTTCGTCAAAAATGCGCAAATGGTCACTTTTACCGGTTACTTATTCATGAGATTTGGAATTCCAACTTTAGTCTAGTATTGATCTACGAAATTTAGATCTCCCCACATAAACATGACACCCCGAGAATTTATCTCGAAGCTCAAATACCAACAACAACCAAGCCAACAACATTAAATATCAACTAGAATCATATACTAGCACAAATCGACACCTTTACGCATAAGCGACAACTTACAACTAACTTCACATTTTTAATCCAATACGGATGTTTTCATACTCATTTATTCTTCAAAATCATCCCAACACCATCCAAAGGCATTACACATGATTTCTCATATTATTCACAAAATATATAAATTTTCCACCGAAACCATAACTTACCCAAAACTTCCATTCTTCGACAAACATGTTCAGAACATATCATTGTCTTCTAATCTCATAAACAACAACCATAACTAGCATCTAAACAATTCATTTCCATAATTACATTACACTATGTTAATAGCTCATACTTTCCTATAACACATATATGCATTTCTAACGCCAAACTTTAATCGTTAACCCTCCATTTACACTATAACGATCGCGACGACGCAACTAACATATTAAACAAAATAAATTCAACATGATTTCTCCTACTACATATCACACGGCCCTAGGCCAAATTCTCATTTCAACAAGCTTTTATCCATCTTTCCTTTCCAAAGCACATTCTGCAATGTCTATAATTATAATACAACATAAAATTTAACATAATTACACTACACCTTAAACATTCATACGGCCACCTACATGCATCCATTCCCACCATGCAACTTCCATATTTCTATGCTCTCAACTCATTTACATATACTACAACACAAACAAGCCTTCAAAACATAATTAGAAGGGATGAATTCTTACCTTTCTCTTCAAACTTCTTCACTAGAACAACTTATCAACTTGGAGAAATGAATGCTCCTTCTTCCAAACCAACTACACCAAGTTGTAAAGGAGGCTCAATTTAGTAGGAAAATCACAAGATACCAATTTTTGGGACAAGATTTTTGGGGGGTGAAGTGCACTATGGCCAGCCGAATACTCCCTCCTTCTTTGTTCTTGTTGCTCTTGTTTTTCTCTTGTTCTTTGCTTCCTGAATTTTCTTGAAGCTTGCTTCCTCTTATAATTATTTAGTTGTCACATGCATGACACATGATCACTACATGGGTTTGGGCCATGGCAAGGGCCTTGGCCGGCCACCCTCTCCTCTTGGGCTTCCATTTTCATTTTATTTTTTTTGAGCCCAATTGACGATGGATCGTTTTGGAGATTCGCGGGACTAATTTTCAAGATTCCAATTTTGCCCTTAAGCTTCCTTAGTATTTCCGCGTCAATATTTCCTTAAACATTACCTGCACATTAAGTAAAATCCAGTTAAGGCCTTATTTCTTAACATTCCAAATTGTTTCTAATTTTTCCGAATACGCACAAAATGCGAGGTATAACAATTTTAGAATTAAAAATGAGCTATTATCTGCTCGAGAAATAAGTTTTCTCTTCCCGATCGACACGATTAGCCACATAAATTAAGTTGACAAGTATTTTTCTTTTGCCAAAAGATTTAGACGCTTTATTGGCTTATGATCAATGATTGTATGAAAATATGACCTCCTCATTTCGGTTCTTATGTGAGGTTCTTTCTTTTGTTTGTTGAGTTGCACAGTGAATAAGAGAGTCTTTGCTTGTGATATTTAGATATTTATTTTTATCTTTCTTTCCAATTAATACATATTAAGCGAGAAAATAGCCCATTGTTAATATATATTTTCTACTTTGAAACTAAATATGGGCTAAACCCGACAATTGTTATGTGAGTAGTTAAGACTTTTTGAAATAGTTCAGTATTTCCCTGTTAGTAAAAACTGTGTTAAAAAAACCAGAAAATCAAAAACCGAAAAACATGAAATTATAGAAACTGGAAAATATCTGAGATCACATAATTCGTTGTGTGTCCTTAAGAGTATAATCCCTATTTATGCAGGGTTACGGATTATTTCCTCCCGATAAAATGGATATACTTGTCGCAGAAGTAGCAGTACCTCAAACGCCTATGACTTCCTCGAACTCAAATTGGGCAACAAATCACACTAGGACTCGATATAGTTTTTTGGTAGAAAAGTATCCAAATTTAAAAAAAAAATAAAAAAATTGGTGTAGAAAATGAGGCATTGCCTCTCTGTTTATATAACCTTGTTTGAGCGGAAATCCTGTTCAAAAGTATGTGTACGTTCGAAAAGTCCTTGCCTTTTCGAAAAAATAATGTGGAATTGGAAATTTTTCTTCCGCGAAATTTAATTTAAATATAATTTTGCACGAAAAATAATATCAAAAATGAAAAAATAAATTAAATAGATTTGGTCTAAAAATATTATCAATCAATCAGATCATTTAACCGAAGCGGAACCCGAAGGTGAAGCCGAGCGACGACGACGGCGCGAGGGGAGGTCCTTTTCTAAACTCTTTAAGAGCTAGGGGAAGTGTCTCTCTACATAAGCACATAACAAATGCTTTCCCTCACCTATGTGGGACAAAGTGCATTTGCACAAAATGCTTTTGCACAAATGAAATTCAAACAAATTTCACTTACCTCATTTATTTCCCTCCATTTCTCATTAACACTTTATTTTAAGTTCAACCACATAATGTGTCTTTAAAGCCCAACAATCCCCCACATGAATGGGAATGGCTATATTATGAAAAACATGCAAAAAAAACTATGTGATTCGTAAGCAAGGATTAATCGCATCTGGATAAGTAGATTTATCTTTGAAGTTTCCGTAGTGAACATATGTCGGATATCTTTCTGTCAATTGGTAGATTTGATATCTTTGAACCGTCGAGCTTTGGTGTATACCTAGACAAGCATATGTCACACAATTAACCCTTTAACCGTCTTTGGTTCTCATCGTTTTGTTCGTTTCAGCCATGAACAACTTTTGCTGGTTCATAAGTGCGTAGAGAATTGGCCTTACAAATTCTCCTTAAAAGCGAAAACTGCTTCACGCTTACATAGGTGATTCCTAAATGTGTTATCTCGTAGATACACTATTTGATATACCCGTGTCCAAACTTAAAACCATTAAAAAAGCCTTGATGCTTTATCCCAGTCTTGAAAATTGTCTCGTCACGAGAATGAGCCAAAAAAAATTATTATTTAGACAATGTTGAACCGTCGTATTGACTTTTTTTTTTTGATCTCTTTGAACCTAGATCTTGGGATCTCCGGTCTTCTAGGTAGAGTTACCGCCCGATCACTTGTAGTCGGCCATAGTCCCATTCCGCCGATGATTTTTCAACCACCTCTCTAATTAGGCCTTTAGTTAGTGGATCGACGCGTTATCTCTGCTTTGGAGAATCGGTGTGATAATTTCACTAGAGAGTAAGTTGTCTAAAGGCATTATGTCTTCGTCGTATGTGACGAGACTTTCCGTTATACATAACGCTCCCGGCCTTTCTGTACGCGCTTGGCTATCACAATATATGCCTATAGGAGCCAACGGTTTTGGGCCAAAATGGTATGTCTTCTAAGAAATTCCCGAGCCATTCAACTTCGTCACCGGCTTTGTCTAAAGCTATGAACTCAGACTACATTGTAAAGCGGGCGGGCGATACATGTCTGTTTAGATGATTTCCAAGACACATCTCCTCCACCAATGGTAAAAACGTGTGGATTTAGTTTCAGTTGATCCGATGATCTACTTTGTATCACTATATCCTTCAATAATTGCAGGATACTTGTTGTAATGCAAAGCACAGTTTTGAGTATGTTTCAAATACCCCAAAACTCATTTCATTGCCAGCCAATGATTTTGGTCGGGATTACTTGTGTAACGACTCAATTTACTTATAGCACAGGCAATATCTGGTCGTGTGATATATATCAAACTACCCAACACTCTGGCATAATTCAATTGAGAATGACTTTCACCTAAATTTTCCAGTACCTTTTGGATATAATGAGTTTGAGACAATGCTAGACCTTGAGGAGTCTTATGGATCTTAATTCCCAAAAATTAAATCGGCAACTATGAAGTCTTTCATATCAAACTTACTAGCAAGCATGCGCTTTGTAGCATTTATTTTAGCAATGTCGTTACTCATTATTAACATATCATCTACATATAAATGAACAAAGTGTCACACCCTAACCCTACTAGGGTGTGATGGGCACCCGACCCCACATCCGGAGCCGAGTGAACCCACAGACTCCTATTACGCACATAGTTTTTTTCAAATCTCTAAACTGAATAATCATGAAATACATAATGAAGCTACAAATTTGACAAAATGCTTAATTATACCAAATTTACTACATAACATAAATCGACATATCGGTACAGTGGACGCCGACAGCTTGACCTATCATACCCACGTATTTATGCAAAGTCTCTACCATGAATCGAACATCACAACATACACGACTCGGCGGTACTCGAGAACAAGTGGGGCACGCGACTCATTGGAACATCTTACGCCATACTCGGCTCGTACGAAGAATACTGTACGCGGTATAAACGCGGCCACAGAACGAACGAGGGGTCGACGGGAATATGTGCGAAGTATGTAGTATGCAACACAAAGTAGCGAACTCGCCAAAACGAGGAGACGAGAACTAACGGATAAATACCTATTTCGAATACCGTGACGCTTACCACCTGCACGCACCTCACTTGCCCGGCCCAAAAAGG
>NW_026718122.1:0-14143 GCF_029784015.1 Lycium ferocissimum
GATTCATTAAAATCTCATTATCAACATAGAATTCACAACGACACAACTAAAACACTAAGTAACATTACTTCCTTTTCCAACACACAAAACAGCTCATTTTCGGCCATTCCTCAACCTACACCATTCCATGAGTTTCATTCATTTTCTACACATTACAACAACACACAAATATGCTAAATTCAATTAGTTCATTACTCCAACACACCACTACATGCACACGGTTTGACACACACATACACGGCTACAATTCACCATCCATATTTTCATGGATTTCATTCATTTTCACACTTCACAACATACACAAATCATCCATAAGTCATGAAAAATAAGATTGAATCATACCTTTCTCACTTGGTTCTTCAACCTATCTAGGGTTTGTTCTTGAATAAACTCTTGTTCTTGCTACTCCAACAACCACTCCAAGTTGTTCTTCACCTTCTAATGAGTTGAAACACATGAAGGAAATAATTTTTCTTGATCAAAATTTGGACACCAATTTCAGCCAAGGGGCTGGCCGAAAGTCCCTTTCTCTCTTTCCTTTTTTTTTTCTCCAAACTTCTTGAACTTTCTAAGGTGAAAATGATGAGCATGACTTAATTAGTCATCTTCCATACACTTATATTAACACACATGTGGCCCGCATGGCCCACAAGTCATGTGCATGGCCACATGGCCATTTTTCATGAGTTCTTTAAGTTTTCACAACTTCACTTTTGGCCCCAAATTTTCATGAAATGTTCAACTTCCCATAATTCACTTTTGGTCCCAAATTTTCCTTATTCCAATTTTACCCTTAACATTCCATACCAATAAAAGATAAATATACAACTTATGCACTTTTAACAAAATTGGAAGAAAATATACCCTTGTCCTTAACTTGTCGCAACCGGCTTAGAATATTCCAACGTACAAAGTATGGGGTATAACACCCTTCACTGGCAACACTTTCAAGGATACCCAGTCTTTCACTTGGAATTCCACGTTTCGTCGATCCTTTTGCTTGCTTAATAATGATATTAAGTCTTACATGGTTTGTAGATCTATTTCACTTGATTTCATCGGTAAAGTATAAATACTAGCAAGTTACATAATCGTTCTTGAGTAATTCGTGTGCATACACCCATACTATATACATGTATCCATATCCGTATACATATTTGTGTTCGTAGCCGTATTTTCTTCCTTACTTGCATTCACCTACATATTCACTTTCATAGCATTTCTATATCCATAACATTTTTGTACTCACATTCGTATCATATACATATCATATATATTACATTTGCTTAGCATATTCGTACTTGCATTGATTGCTTATACATAGCATTTACATAGTATACCCGACCACGAGGGTTTAGTGTCGTACATAGGCACATATACATATAAGGTCATAGGCATCTTTGGCATCATTACTATCGTTGTTCATTACACCTATCTGTCACATCTTAGGGTCTATCGTTCAATCTCTATGTTTAGGTTCTCTTTACTACTTCCTTTAAGGGTTTTGCCTGTACCATTCTCCCATCCGTTGCTTCACCTTCAAATTTTTGATTTCATGCAAATATATATATATCCCTTGCTATACTACATCTTATCCAAGCCGTTTCCCATGATTTATAACTACGACAATTTACATATGAGATCTTAACACACTCTTCTTATAACTTCGTAATCAATGATCCAACAGGCATAGCAACCCGAACAAGGGCATATTTCACTTAGCTCATCTGGTAGTTATGAGTCGATGTCTAGATTCACTCCAATTAACAACCTTCATCCCATGGGAATGTTCACAATAGTAGTATGTCTAGTTACCCAACCACTTCTGTCGCTTACCTTTCTTCCATACCCAAAATTCACTTATGGCATCATCTTTCCCTCTTTCTGCCATTTCACGTTATTCCTCTCTTCCCTATAATCGGCTAATAGTGATCGCAATTACACTTTTCCTAAAACCCACCATTTTGCTTTTCTTTGTTCTCAAGGGTCTAAGTCTCCTGTACCACTAACACCACTTCTTGCCTCATACTCTGTTACTTTCGTGTCGCGTTCAACATTGGTTCCGAACCCAATCATACTCATGTCGTATTTCGTCATTGTTAAAAGCCTTACTTCATCACTTTATCATCGTGCGGTAAACTCGTATTTCATGGTCACATTCTTATCTCCAACTAACCCTTTTTATACTCTTTACTCATTCTGTCTTGGTGGAGGGTATTCATAGGAGATGCGTCTCCCTTTTTTCGTAGTACGACTATTTCTTAAGCACGCGAGTTCCGTATATTTCCTCTTCCTTCTATTCCTGTACTTATTCCTTTACATTCTTTCCCCCTCAACTTTTCTCATTACCTCCCTTTTTATAATCAATCCTTTATTCCTCGCGCATGGGATCCTATCCTTAACTCAAAGACCGCTTTGTCCTTTAGAATATATATAGCTCTCATACACTCCATCCTCGATCACTCATTTGCTAGCCTTCTCTCCTCTTCACGATAATCCTGTCTACGGTACCCGCAATTTCTTTTAGATTTTCGGGAAAATTTTTGGCAGGGTTTTCGCTTGTAAACATAACAATCCCAACCCTGCACATAGCCCAATAAAAACACGTCCCATGCCTTAATAGGACATGTATCGGGACACACATAATACACAACTCAGCAACATAAGATCACTTACCATTAAAGGATATAATTAATAGAGCTTGTCTCATAAGCTTTGCCCGCACACTCGGTCTAGAATTCCAATATATATATACATGCACATATTATTATATATCACACACCTCCGATCAGCTTACTTGTAAATCACGATTCTAGTTATTACTAGGTCATCAACAATTATAGTCATCTTAGTTTATTGGGTTGGCTCATCTCCACACAATCATCACATCGAGAGTAATATGTGACAGCATAAGTGTCACACCCCAATTTCCGATAGGGTGTGATGGGCACCCGACCCTTATCTAGGGCCGAGCGAACCCCCTGACTATCATAATACTCGTATTCCTGTTGGGCCCTCGACCAAATCATAAATACATAATAAAATTTGTATGAAAAACGAACATACTTTATATCGTTTCAAATCAAACAAAACTTGCGACCGTACAAAATCTGTAATATCATGTATAACAATACGACGGCTTATAGAGCCGCTCACATCTGACACCTTACACACACGACTCTGTCTGCAAAGTCTCTAACATGACTCGGATATCATAACACAAACAACCCTCGACTCGGCGAAGACTCCGAGCAAGTGGAGCTCGCCAATCCCGCCGGAACATCTTCTCGCTAATATCTTTAGCTTCACACAGGTGTACACACGCGGCATGAAATGCAACCCCGAAGAAAGGGGGTCGGACGTGAATATGTGCGAGTATGTAAAGCAGAAATCCATTAACGCAGTCATAACCGGAATGAAAAACCACAGAAATGAGTATAGGAATCGGACAGTCATAACTTGCCTGTGTAACACTTATCATGTATATACATATGCCGGAGAGCAAAACACATCATAGTCATATTAATTCAGAAATCATAAGCGAAGTAAAGTGTACCGAATGCGAGCATAATGGCCCGAATACCAACGTACTTACATCTGACATCCAAATCATACATACATACCGCGGCCAAATACCCAGCGGTCAATAACACACACACACATACCGCGGCCAAGAATCCAGCGGTCATGTCACGACCCGCGGTCAAGTATCCGCCGGACAATATCACGGATACACATGCCGCGGCCAAGAATCCAGCGGTCATGTCACGGCCGCGGTCAAGTATCCGACGGACAATATCACAGATACACGCCGCGGCCAAGAATCCGGCGGTCATGTCACACCGCGGTCAAGCATCCCGGACAATATCACACATACCGGCCCGGGACTCGGCGAAAAATGTAACAACAGAATGCACGAGCAGAATCACAAGTAACCAAATACAATCTAAAACATTTACAGGCCAAAACAATAGTCAAATCAGATTTCCTTCCAAACGTCACTCGGGGACATATCAAATAAATCCTTATCCATAATAGTTGCGTATCAGAATTATATGCATACGGACTCTCATTTCATACATTTACGCAGACTTACCAGAAGATTTAGACGAGTTATCATTTACAACCTGATGGCATTGACCAAACCAAATCTCTTCCAGATGTTATCCGGGACTTATCAAATAGAATTTTAGGCATCATAATCACGTATCGGAATCATATATATACGAATCGTTATTTCAAACTTAACAGATAAGTGAGTAATCATGTTCAGAAGTCAGATTATTAGCCATATTAAGTTATATTAACAAGTTGTTGGAACTATACAACGGAACGTCTTGCGGGCCTACGGGCAAGTACCAAACCGGCCCGAGCCCGCCTATGAATGTCGGGGATGTTATACATTAGGGAACCTCCCACGAGCGTTTCGGAGCGATCCGAGCTCATATGTGAAAGATACGGACGTTCGTAGTTTCCGACTCTTTTATAAACATAATCTTTTATGCACATTCATATTCAATCATACAAAGACATAGAAACCATAATTTGACTACATTATACGTACGGATGTCAAGAAAAAAATAAGAATCACGGACATGCTCGGATCGCGGGAGTAGAGTTACTTCGGGGATCATATCATAGCCTATTCATACTAAGACATGCCAAAGAAAGAAAGAAAGGTGAGCTTTACATACCTTGGCCGCCCTCTAAGCTAATCCAAACTTGCGTCTCGGCTTCGCACGATCCACAATAATGTCATAAGGCATCCAACATTAGCCATAGACATTGAAGATCCCAATTTCAAGCCACCACTTTTTCTATAAAAATTTCAAAGATCTCCCCTATATATGCAACCACCCCGAGAATTCAACTCGGTTAATATCAACAACAACCAAGCCAACAACCATCCAAACAAGATTTAAGAACCTTCCGAACAATCCACAAAGTATTCAAGACAATCCCAACATTATGCTATGAAACCCGAAACCTTCCAACTTAATGAATACGACAATAATGCGTTCCTTTCTTTCAATTTCACAAACTACGTCAACAGTTCCATACATTACCACATTACCTTCATAAGTATAAGAAAACATATTAGAACCATATTAATTTCCAAAACAGCCCACAACACTACAACTTCGACATAAGTCATTAAACCTTTATTTTTCATCACATAATCCACAAGAAACAACAACCAAATATTACATAAAATTTGTTCATCATACTCCCTCCAAAACAGCCCCTATTCACGGTCACACATCAACATCATCATTTCATGAAGTTTATTCATTTTCTACGCCTTACAACAACACACAAGCATGTTGAATACAATTAGTTCTTCATTCCTACAACAACCACACACACACGGCTACATTACAATACCACACGGCTACACTACAATAAATATAATTTCATGGTTCCCTTCATTTCTACATATCACAACATGCTCCAATTATCCATGAAACATGAAAAATAAAATTGAACCATACCTTCTCCCTTTATGCTCTTCCTCGGCTAGGCTTCACACAAGGCATCACCAAACGATTTTCTCACCCCAACAACTACTCCACGTCGACGAGGGCCTTCCATTTAGTAGAAAACTAGAAGAGAAAATTTTTTCCATGATCACCTTCAAAGGGAGCAGTTCGGCCAGCTCTCTCTCTCCCTCTTTTCTTTCTTTTTCTCTTCTTTCTCTTGATTTCTCTAGAACTTAAAATGATGACAACTTTCCTCCTTTGATCATCCCTCCATATATATATATACTAATATAGCACATGACCATGCACATGGCCAAGCACATGGCCGGCCATGTGCTCTCCCTTTTTTTTTTTTTTCCCTCCAAATTTTCTTCAAATTTCTAGAGTTTTCCAAATGACGAACATGATGAAAATGACTTAACAAGTCATCTAACTCTACATATATTAATCTTCCATGTAGCCATGGCCCACACTACATGTGGCCTTATTTTTTCATGAACTACTAATTTCCAAAATTCCACTTTTAACCCCAAAGTTTTATTAATATTTCCATCCCATAAAATCATAAAACACTTATGTCTTACAACAAAGTCGGAAAATAACCTCGTCCCTAATTTGTCGCAAACAACTTAAAAATATTCCGACGTACAAAATGCGAGGTGTAACATCCTTCCCCCCTTTGGAACATTCGTCCTCGAATGTTCAACTAGCCTCACGGGCTCTCATAAGCACCTCGGGGGAGCTCCCTTTTTATAGCTATTGATGTCCTTTATATTATCTCTTAGGCTATCCAATACCATTCTCTTGTTACACATTTTTTTTTCTTCATACACCCCCATTTTCTAGTGTACTGTCATTCGAGGTTTTTGCAAGACTTCTCACACTACCTCAAACACCATCCTAACTCTTATACACTTATTGTTGATTTCCCGATCTCACTAACTTACTTCAGTGAGGGGGGGGGGGCTTCATTGGTAGCCCAGACATCCATACCAAACACATTATCGTATCAACTGTTCTTATCCCACTCTTGCATTTCTCTTACCCGCTTCCCCCCTTTAGGGGTATGCTTATACCATTATCCATTTATGCCCGTTTCTTTTCCCGCACACGAGAAATTTTATGCTACCTCTGTGTTATTCAGAGCACACTACTCTTACATAGTCCTTTTCTAATTTCCAAAACGTATTCTGTTCGTTCACATTTGATCCGTATCATCCCAGTCATTTTCTAACATTCATTCTGCCTTGTCCCTCGTCTTTCTATAACTTGGCCTTTCACTGTCCCGTCACTTATAGCACCCGTGTCCCCCGTTACACACGTCTTAACCTATTACTATACCGTTGTCCCGTTTCCTTTTTATTTCCTCTTTCCGTTAACTCCTCTTCTTTACCGACCTGATCCGCCCGTTCTAGGCGACTTTTATGGTTTCTGTTCGCTCCGGAAATTCTTATTCTCCTTGAATTAATCTAACTTCTCATTTACCTCTTACGCCTGAATTTGTAAAAATTTTCAAAAACTTCCCAGTGGGTCACCCATCCTGAAATTGCTCTTACTTCAGCACGCTTCACCTTGAGACTTTCATGAAATCGGGTGCGTTAATGCCGGTATGATCGTGTCCACCTCACCGCACAACCTTCATTGCATACCCTAGAGTACGTCGGAGCCTTACCAGATTCCAAAACGTCCCCACAGCACATTTTACCAGCTATCTAATTGATGCATTCCTATTCGTCACAATTCTTTTTCCCCATACTCTCATCTTAATCATATCACTTATCCAAACCTGCCAGTCCTTCCTAAATCATCGCCTAGTAGCACAAGTCCTTCCAAATTTCCTTACTACCATATTTCCACCGACGTCTTATTGACTATTTCACCACTCATCCCACAGTTAACTTATTCCTAGAGGGTAGCCGTACTTTACAGCTCAATCAACTTTTATCGCTACTATTAACCCGACTTTTTAAAATATTTTCCAACTTGTATCTCATTCTCGTATTATTTCTAGAAAAATTTCGGCAGAGTTTCCTCTGTATTCCTTACTATCCTAAAACCTGCACGCAGGAAATACCAACAGTGCCTCACAGGGCCACCATCATATATACATATCACATCATATTGTATCGTATCATAGCCACACAGGGCTCTCAATATTCACAAAGGTCCGAAGATATTAGATTTACCTCATATGCTCTCGACGACTACACATATCACATTTTCTTGCTTACCTTCCTTTTCGCTTTTTCAACTTTGCCTTTCAATCGTATGCCAATACCTTACTTGACATATATCCTTCGTATCTTTACTTACTGCGTGCTTTGTAACCTTCCATACCGCTGATCGCTTCCGCCCGTCAACGTCGGCCCCTTCCGCCGAAATCAAAGGTCAATGTCGGGAATTTCCTATAACTTGGCTCTACGGTACCGATCTAAGATGCCAAAGAAGAGTAACCATCGTAGATGCCCGTAGCCTCGTTTATAAATGTGGCGCGCTTCACACCATAAACAGGACTTACCGGACACGACTTTGCAGACAACCCCCTAGGACGAACCGCTCTGATACCAATTTGTCACACCCCAATTTCCGATAGGGTGTGATGGGCACCCGACCCTTATCTAGGGCCGAGCGAACCCCCTGACTATCATAATACTCGTATTCCTGTTGGGCCCTCGACCAAATCATAAATACATAATAAAATTTCTATGGAAAATGAACATACTTTATATCGTTTCAAATCAAACAAAACTTGCGACCGTACAAAATCTGTAATATCATGTATAACAATACGACGGCTTATAGAGCCGCTCACATCTGACACCTTACACACACGACTCTGTCCGCAAAGTCTCTAACACGACTCGGATATCATAACACAAACAACCTCTCGACTCGGCGGCCTCCGAGCAAGTGGAGCTCGCCAATCCCGTTGGAATATCTTCTGCTAATATCTTTAGCTCACCTGGGTGTACCTGCGCGGCATGAAACGCAGCCCCCGAAGAAAGGGGGTCAGTACGGAATATGTACTGAGTATGTAAAGCAGGAAATCCATTAACAGAGTCATAACCGGAATGAAAAACCACAGAAACAAGTATAGGAATCGGAGAGTCATAACTTGCCTGTGTAACACTTATCATGTATATACATATGCCGGAGAGCAAAACACATCATAGTCATATTAATTCGGAAATCATAAGCGAAGTAAAGTGTACCGAATGCGAGCATAATGGCCCGAATACCAACGTACTTACATCTGACATCCAAATCATACATACATACCGCGGCCAAATACCCGGCGGTCAACACACACACACACACATACCGCGGCAAGAATCCATTGTCATGTCACGACCCGCGGTCAAGTATCCAAATGGACAATATCACAGATACACATGCCGCGGCAAAGAATCCAGCGGTCATGTCACACCCTAACCTTATTAGGATGTGATGGGCACCCGACCCTTACTTAGGGCCGAGCGAACCCTCAGACTCTTACCGCATACAAAGTCACGCCAACCTTTTTAAATCAAATAAGATAAAATACATAGCAAAATTTTAAAGAATCTCCTTTCTCGTAGCCTTTAAATCGAACAAATCTATAATTATGCAAAGCTTCATTACATAACACGGACCGACATATCACCTGATAGCCGCGTATGCCGACACTCACATACCACGACGCTCGCTCCGCAAAGTCTCTAACATCCATACGAAAAGCATATCGTACAAACTCTAACTCGGCAACACTCCGAGAGCAAATGGAGCCGCCAATCCGGCACATCTTTCTATAACGGTGCTAATCATCCGGGAGTACCGCGCGGCGATGAAACGCAGCCCCAGAAGACGGGGGGTCGGTACGGAAAATGTACCGAGCATGTAAGGCATGCAATACGAAAACGGAGACCATAACCGAAACAAAACAGACCAAAAGATAAGTACATTACTCAAAATACCGTACGCTTATTTCTCGTACACAAACCGGACATACTCGTCCATATGCGTAAGTGAGTACAAAAGGTAAGTAAGTCGCCAGTACTAAAATGCTTATTTTACAATTACGGATCGCATGTCCGAAGAGGTACGATGTAAAATACGAGCGCACCGGTGATGTCACACGTCAGACGGAGAGCAGATCGTACAGAATGCTCAGACGAGGTCATATATCGGACGAAATATCGAACGTACAGAACTATATCGAACATACCCGTAATCAGAGTCAGACGTACAGAGCTGTGTCGGACAGATTCGTAATCAGAGTCAGACGTACAGAAGTATACCAGACAGATCCGTGATCAAAATCAGAAGTATGGAGGCATAATAGGCAGAGCCTCATCAAAATCAGAGATGCAGAAGCCTGACTTACAAAATCGTCATCAGAGTCAGGAGTACAAAAAAAAAATGCAGACCTTGTCCAGAATATCAAATGCTTATTTTCAGACTACGTATTATGCATAACGAGATCATATATTATCATAAGCATATCGATAACGGAGCCCGGCCCTCCGTCGAGGGACGCGGTAACGAACCCGGCCCTCTAGTATGGGACGCGGTGAACGTACGTATCATATGCCATCACGGCCACCGTCCCCATATCATCGGATCATAATATCATATACATAAACGAGAGCCCGCCCGCCGGCACTATGAGGGACGCGGTGAACAATGCGGTGGAACTCGCACGATAACGAGAACCTGCCCCGGACGCAAGGAACGATATACATATACGAGAGGCATGCGCACGATAACGTATCCCCGGCCCGGACGCAAAGGAATGATACATCGAGCCTTGCACGAGCGTAGTCGTGAGAAACCATATGCACATAAATCCAGACTCGATGAACACGTACACTTTCCGACTTTCGAAGACTCAGAAACGAATTTCGGGTTCTTCCAAATTAATATCGGGAAGTTATGAGCGTTTGAAATACAGAAACCTCTTCGGACTTTTTAAGCGATCCGAGATCGTACGGAAAAACATTAGGGCTTACGAGCACACTCATATCGAATACTCGGAAGACTCATATCCGAATACACATATGAATACTTATATCGGACGCTCATACGGAGTACTCATATCGGAGTTATCATATCGAATGCTTACACCAAAATACTTAGATCAGAATACCTATGTCAGAACACATATATATAAGAATATTTATTTTTGAATACTTATATCAGAATACTTATATCAGAATATTTACATCGGAATGCTTATATCAAAATATTTAAATCGGATCATTCGTCATCAAGCATTTATATCGTAATAGTCGAACCGTAATACTTATATCCGAGTTACCGGACACTTATATCAAATTCGGAAAAATAGTCAAAGGTTTCCTTAATTATCTTACGGAAATAAGGCAAATAGAACAATACAATTAAATCTCGGGGACTGTGGGCCCACCTCGGGTCAAGTCGGGTAAAGAACATAAAAACGTGGTCATTATGTGCCATTGGATCATCCTCGAAGATTTCAAGGCATTCCGCTTTCATTTTCAAAAGTTACGGACGTTTGAACATTTCTTTACAATAAAGCGTAAGTTATTTAGTTCAATTCTACTGAATGAAAAAGGGATAAATATAAGCTCGGATTTCTAAGAGTAGAGTCATCCCCGAGGCTCAAATCATAGCCTATCACATCTAGGACATGCCAAGAGAAAGAAAGGGTAAGCCTTGCATACCTTTTCCGTCGCTTACGCCTCTCCAAATTCAACTCCCGTTTCTCTCCAAAATCTACAAATGGTCATGTTTACCAATTGTCAATAGTAAGACTTTTAGAATTCAAATCTTAATCAATACTTGTATTAATCTTTCAAATAAATCCACTTATATTTCGAAATTTCTAAGAAGATTTCCCCTGTAAATGCACCATCCCCGAGATTCTATCTCGGCCAACAATGCCACAGAAAATCCGAGAATGGAACTCGGCCACATTATCAATAATAATACCAACAATCATATCTTCCAACTTCAACAATTAATTCAAAAGACACTCCAACATTAGTAGCTCCTTTACATAATTCAATAACATTTCCATTACATATAATTCATACTTGTTCACATATGCAAATACTAGTCCGAAACCATTCAACAATATGCAAGAGAACTTCAACAACCCGCCAAACATTTCAACGGCCCAACCAACATATACACTACCCGAATTCCTCCAAATTCAATAAGAACAATTGCAACACATTTCCTTTCTTCCAAATTCATAAACTACATCAACAATCTATACTTTAGCAATATCATTCACTCTTATAATCATAAGGAACCATACTAACATCACATTAATTTCTTCCATAATCCACAAACGATCTCAACTTCATTTCCAATCATTTAATCCTCATTTAACATCATAAAATTCACAACACAACAACAATCAAAATGCTCAATAGAATCACTTCATTTATTCTTCATGACACCACTATTTTTCGGCCATACTACACACACACATATATTTCATGAATTTCACCCTTTCCCACATATTTCAACATTCATAAATCATCTACAACACATGTAGAGAAAGATTGAATGCTTACCTTTTCCACTTAGCTTCTTCATTCGGCTAGAATTATAAGTTGTCCAAACGAATGCTTTGCTTGTTCTAACAACCACTCCATGTTGTTAAGGATGTTCCAATTGGTAGGAAAGCTAGGAGAAATTATTTTTTTGTGATCAAAATTGAGAGCTCACTTCTTCATGGTCATGGCCGAATATGGCCTTATATTTCTCTCCTTCTCCAAGTTTTTTCATCATCTCTCTCAAGATGAAGACAAGTATGTCTTATTTATCCTTTTCTTTCCACCATTTGTCTATATTTATTTTTAAGCCCCTCAAGTAAAAAAAAATTATGAACACATGGCCCTTGTTCTTTCTCTCCAAGCTTCTAGGATTTTCTTGAAATTAAAAGATGACTTAATTGTCATCATTTTTCATCCTTTTTCTTTCCCCCTTTTTTTTTTGTCACATGGCCAATATGGCCTCTTTGGAATTTTCATGAACCTTGTGTAAAATTACCGTTTTGCCCTTCGACTTTTCTCAATATTACCACTTCGCCCCTAACCTTCCACATTATTTCCTTTGGTCATTTTGCAAATTTCTCTTTTTTTACCATGGCCTTTCCAAATCTTTCCATACTACTAATGTTCATAAATAATATTCCTAGCAACTCGTACATTAAAATAATTCTTGAAAATGATCTTGTCCTTAACTTGCCACGACTTTCTCGAATTATCCGAATGTATGAAATACGGGATATAACATCCTCCCCCCCTTTAGAACATTCGTCTCTCGAATGTTCAACGATCTTATGCGAGGTCTTATAGCACTTCGGGGGTCCCGTTTGTGGTCGTTCTTCTCTTTATGCCCATTCCTTATCCCTTACCTTATTCTCCTTGGCCTTTACACAAATCCTCGCTTATGTCATAGGTTTCCCTTTTTGGTCTAATATAATATGGTCTCCCCCTTTAAGGGCTCTTTATATACCAACGAGCTTCTTCTTTTCAACTCGTGCACAACATAGCAAAATTTCTTACCATAAGTTTTCCTTCATTTTCCGTCGATACCCTCACATATGAGATATCATACATGTTCATATACATATACACATATAATTAGTATCAACTAACCCACAAAATACTTCCGGACACTATTCAAGCCTATCTCAAATTCCGCAGTCGTGACGTACTTTTCCGTCTCTTCTCTAGTCCGGTACGTCGCATACCTACGTGGCCTTTTAGCACGGTCTTGACCATCTCGTATATTCTAATTTCACTTAGGCCATTCTCGTTTTTCATTTGTCTTTTTACGGACTAATCTTTGGAATTTCTTGCATACTTCCCAGGGGGTCACCCATCCTGAAATTACTCCCACCTGAGCACGCTTAACCTCGAAACTTTGGTGGAATTCAGTGCCTTAATGCTGCTATAATCGCGTCCACTTCCTCATATGCCCTTTACTACATAATCTAGAGCCAATCAAAGTTTCACAGATTCTGAGGCATTTTCGTAACACGTCCTTTCTTGTGCAATTACCATTTTGCCCTTTTCAATCTTCCATATCACCTTCAAAAATCCTTATTATCCGAAATCTGTACACCGCGAATGCCATCAATACCTTACAGAGTATATAACTTCATATCACATTCTTGCCATCCGGAATCGCCGTCTCGGAATCGGGTCAAATATATCCCACTTACCTCCTTCCGTCGTATGTAAGGCTTACAGATGGAATTTCTTTTTTTCATTCTCCTATGACTTGGCTCTATCGCACGATCTATGACAGAAAGAAGGTCAACAATTCCTAGATGCCCTGATAGCAACCATGGAGGCTCAAATGCATTAAGGAGCAAAAAAGGTCACCACCAAGATTCGGGACGAATCTTCTATAAGAGGGGGAGAATGATAGTAACCAAGGAAGCTTAATTTTCGTTGAAGACTAAAAAATATCAAGATGCTTTAACGGGCTTCATTTGGTAATGACATGTCTTGTAATGGAGGAATAGCTCCATCCCAAAAGGAGATTCTTTGGGGAAAGTCTTAATACTAATTGAGGCCCAAATTGAAGACCAAAGATGAGTTGGATTATGGCCCAAAACATGCCCAAAGAAGGAACAAGTTCAAAGAGCCCATACTTGTGTTTCGGGATCATTTAATTGTTGA